>NC_042974.1:48722718-48755218 GCF_901001165.1 Salmo trutta | reverse complement strand
TGGTTGACAGGTTAATGGGGGGTAGTGAATCCTCAAGAACCGTCAGCAGTAACATGACAATTGTATCCGGCTGCTCTATAAAATGACCAAAAATGCAAAGCCAGGACAGGTAATACATTTTGTCTGTGCACATCTTTGGATATTGATTTAGAGTAGGTCTAGTGTTTCGTCTAGTGTTGTAACTTAGTCGTGAAATGTTGGTACTGTATTGAATACAGTAGCAAGCCTCATGATCAAATCAGTTAATTGCAAAGCTGCGCTTTTATGTAACATTCTGAAGAACGTCATCTAAACTCACTAACACTTATAGTACAGTATATAGGTATTGGTCACCAGTTTTACCTTAGCGTTGAGAACACAGAGACATGTGATGATAATGTTATGTGATCTAGGTGTAGACTAATGAATGTCTTGACACTTGACTTCATAATTTGAGTGCTATCAGACTTCATTATAGAACTCCCTACATGTTGCTCTTCTAGCAGTACAGTAGGGGAATAACGTTGATTACCTTGGGGCCTGGCCGTCCAGCTACTCCCACATGCCCCTGTTGGAGAAATGACATGTTTTAGTGGTTTGGAGAGATTAACTTGTATTTCAAATAGTTTACAAAGAGTCATCCGGAACACTCACGACAGGTCCTGGGGGTCCAATAAATCCGGGTCTTCCTGGCTTTGCTGCTGATCCCTTATAACCTCTGGGGCCCTGGAGAGAGAAGCATTTCTTAAATTTAGCAGAGGGATCACTTAACTTTCAGAGTAAAAAATGGTCCTGTACAGTAGGATGGCAAATGACTGGACACAGACATCTGTTGAGAAGGATACATTTAATAGTGCTGCTCCTCAATACTCCTCCTTGAATGCAATGGGTCCTTAAAGTGAGACGTGTGAAGATTTGTATTTGTATTTGTTTTTATTATGGATCCCCATTAGCTGCTGCCAATGGGGTCCAGCAAAATTAAGGCAGTTACACAATTTTAAAAGCATTTCAATACATTCACAACACATTAAGTGTGTGCCCTCAGGCCACTACTCTACTACCACATATCTACAACACAAAATCCAAAGGTACATTTGTTTTTTTTTAAGTACATTTTAGTCATTTAGCAGACGCTCTTATCCAGAGCGACTTACAGTAGTGAATGCATACTTTTCATTTCATGCATTTTTTTATTTTTATTTTTTTGTACTGGCCCCCCCGTGGGAATCGAACCCACAACCCTGGCGTTGCACACACCATGCTGGCGTTGCAAACACCATGCTCTACCAACTGAGCCACAGGGAAGGCTGTACATGTGTGTATAGCGCATATGTTATCCTGTGTGTATGCATGTGTCTGTGCCTGTGTTTGTGTCTCTTCACAGTCCCTACTGTTGCATAAGGTGTATTTTTATAAATAAAAAATATCTGATTCTACTGCTTGCATCAGTTACCTGATGTGGAATAGAGTTCCATGTAGTCATGGCTCTATGTAGAGCTGTGTGTCAGTAGTTCAAACAGACAGCTCTGTGCATTCAATACATCTCACAAATACAAGTAGTGATGAAGTCAATCTCTCCTCCACTTTGAGCCAGAAGAAATTGACATGCATATTACTAATGTTAGCTCTCTGTGTACATGCAAGGGCCAGCCTTGCTGCCCTGTTCTGAGCCAATTGCAATTTTCCTAAGTCCCTCTTTGTGGCACCTGACCAATCGACTGAACAGTAGTCCATGTGCGACAAAACTAGGGCCTGTAGGACCTGCCTTGTTGATAGTGCTGTTAAGAAGGCAGAGCAGTCTTTATTATGGACAGACTTCTCCCCATCTCCGCTACTGTTGTTTTGACCATGACAGTTTACAATCCAGGGTTACTCCAAGCAGTTTAGTCACTTGCTCAATTTGCACATTATTCATTACAAGATTTAGTTTAGGTTTTTGAGGCATTGTCCCAAATACCATGCTTTTAGTTTTTTAAATATTTAGGACTAACTTATTCCTTGCCACCCATTCTGAAATTAACTGCAGCTCTTTGTTAAGTGTTCCAGTCATTTAAGTCGCTGTAGTAGCTGACGTGTATAGTGTTGAGTAATCTGCATACAATAACATACTGGCTTTACTTAAAGCTGCCCTGGGGAATTCCTGATTCTACCTGGATTATGTTGGAGAGGCTTCCATTAACAGGGTTCCCGAGTGGCGCAGTGGTCTAAGGCACTGCATTTCAGTGCTAGAGGCACCACTACAGACCCTGGTTTGATTCCAGGCTGTACCACAACCGGCTGTGATTGGGAGTCCCATAGGGCGGCGCACAATTGGCCCAGCGTCGTCTGGGTTAGGGTTTGGCCGGGGTAAGCCGTCATTGTAAATAAGAATTTGTTCTTAACTGACTTGCCTAGTTAAATAAAGGTTAAATAAAATAAATGAAGAACACCCTCTGTGTTCTGTTAGACAGGTAACTCTTTATCCACAATATAGCAGGGGGTATAAAGGCCAAACACATATGTTTTCCAGCAGCAGACTATGATCGATAATGTCAAAAGCCAGACCCCACAATCTTTTTATCATCAATTTCTCTCAGCCAATAATCAGTAATTTATGTA
The DNA here is from genome assembly GCF_901001165.1 of Salmo trutta. Lineage (NCBI taxonomy): Eukaryota > Metazoa > Chordata > Actinopteri > Salmoniformes > Salmonidae > Salmo > Salmo trutta. The sequence goes on along the minus strand of NC_042974.1, from coordinate 48,752,641 downwards.
AGTGCTGTGCTTGTTGAATGTCCTTCCCTATAAGCGTGCTGAAAGTCAATTTTGCTATTAAAATAGCATTCTATCTTGTCAAAGACTGTTTTTTCCAAAAGTTTACTAAGGGTTGGTAACAGGCTGATTGATCAGCTATTTGAGCCAGTAAAGGAGGCTTAGATAGTGGATTGACTTTTGCTTCCCTCCAGGCCTGAGGGCACACACCTTCTAGTAGGCTTGAATTGAGGATATGGAAAATAAGAGTGGCAATATCGTCTGCTATTAGCCTCAGTAATTTTCCATCCAAGCTGTCAGACCCAGGTGGTTTGTCTTTGTTGATAGACAACAACCATTTTTACACCTCTTCCACTTTGATTTTACGGAATTCAAAATGACATGCTTGTCTTTCATAATTTGGTCAGATATACTTGGATGTGTAGTGTCAGCTTTTGTTGGTGGCATGTCATGCCTAAATTTGCTGATCTTGCCAATGAAAAAATCATTAAAGTAGTTGGCAATATCAGTGGGTTTTGTGACGAATGAGCCATCTGATTCAATGAATGATGGAGCTGAGTATGCCTTTTTAGCCAACATTTCATTTAAGGTGCTCCAAAGTTTTTTACTGTCATTCTTTATATAATTTATCTTTGTTTCATAGTATAGTTTCTTCTTATTTTTATTCAGTTAAGTCACATGATTTCTCAATTTGCAGTATGTTTGCCAATTGGTTGTGCAGCCAGACTTATTTGCCATCCCTTTTGCCCATCCCTCTCAACCATACAATTTTTAAATTCCTCAAAACACAGGGATTTAACCATTTTTACCATCATTTTCTTAATGGGTGCATGCTTATTAGTAGCTGGAATAAGCAATTCCATAAATGTGTCAGGTGCAGCATCTGGTTGCTCCTCATTACACACCACAGACCAGGAAATATTATTTAAATCATCAACATAAGAATCACTACAAAACTTCTTGTATGACCTCTTATACACTATATTAGCCCAGCATTTGGAACTTTGGTGTGAAAGATGTGAAAGACGACTGTACTTACAGTTTGGCCTTGAGGCCCCATCTCCCCTGCTGGCCCCAGCACTCCTTTCTCCCCCTGTTTAGGGTAAAACCACACACCTTAATTAACATATATGAATCTAACTAATGAAAAATACATTGTTTTTGTTTTATTGGCTAGTTCTGTTACCATTATTCCGTTTCTGCCCTCCGGGCCCTGTGGTCCTTGATAAGCCTTGAGAACGGATAGATAATAGAACAGATCAGATACAGACAATAGATATGGTGCACATTCCCCGGCTCATCATGTCTCATGAGGGGTATTCAACATGTTGCTAATGTCCTAAAAATACATGGTACACAAGGTCAAAGCATTCCTGTAAACAGCAACATGGATGATAAAAGACTGTGAACCTACCTCTACTCCTATGTCACCATCTCTCCCAGGCAAACCAGGGTCTCCAATAATGCCCTGCAGAGATATGTTGTTATTGGTGTTACTAAAGGTTTGCCAAAGCATGCTCATCTCTGAGATTAAACGTACATTTTAGTCGGAATAACTCACCTTTTGTCCAATGGTGCCATATCTTCCTTCTGCTCCTTGGGTACCCTGGTGTTGACAAACAAGTTGAATAATGAGACTGTTGGTATCACTGATATATGTCATTTTATTTGATATAGCAATATGTCCATTTCCAGTTCTACTGCATATGCTTGTAAATATATACTATTGTTGTTGGGGAATTATGTAAAGCGGAAGAACTGTTTGCATGTCTAGAAATGAGAGACATGATGATGTGACATACGTACAGGTTTGCCCTTTTCCCCAGCAGCTCCGGTCTCTCCAGGATCACCTACAACACCCTGTCAAGACATAGAACGTCAACGTCAAGACAAACCACATGTGGGATGAAAAACCAAAAAATGGACCAATGTAAAGCCTCTGTGGCTTCATTTATTCTGTTTATTTATTCTGTTTCACTGAAATGAGACAAACTTTACTTTCAATTCAAATAAAATGTTATTTGTCACATGCGCCGAACTCCAACGAGAGTAGACTTTACCAGGAAATGCTTGCTTACGAGCCCTTCCCAGTGATGCAGAGGGAAAAAATGAAAAAGTAACATAAGTGGAATAAAATACACAATAATAAAGCTATATACAGGGAGGACCAGCACCAGATCATTGTGCAGGGGTACAAGGTATTTGAGATATGTACAGTGCATTCGGGAAAATATTCAGACCCTTTCCCTTTTCCACATTTTGTTAAATTACAGACTTAATCTAAAATGGATTAAATAAAACATGTCCTCATCAATCTACACACAATACCCCATAATGACAAAGCAAAAACAGGTTTGACAAAATTTTTGCATGTTTATAAAAAATAAAAAACATAAATACCTTATTTACATAACTATTCAGACCCTTTGCTTTGATACTCAAAATTGAGCTCTGGTGAATCCTGTTTCCATTGATCATCCTTGAAATGTTTCTACAACTTGATTGGAGTCCACCTGTGGTAAATTCAATTGATTGGACATGATTTGGAAAGGCACACATCTCTCTATTTAAGATCCCACAGCTGATCCCACAAGCCATGAGGTCGATGGAATTGTCCGTAGAGCTCCGAGTGTCGAGGCACAGATCTGGAGAAGGGTACCAAAAAATGTCTGGAGCATTAAAGATCAACAAAAACACAGTAGCCTCCATCATTCTTAAATTGAAGAAGTTTGGAACCACTAAGACTCTTCCTAGAGCTGGCTGCCCGGCCAAACTGAGGAATCGGGGGAGAAGGGCCTTGGTCAGGGAGTCGACCAAGAACCTAATGGTCACTCTGATAGAGCTCCAGAGTTCCTCTGTGGAGATGGGAGAACCTTCTAGAAGGACAACCATCTCTGCAGCACTCCATCAATCAGGCCTTTATGGTAGAGTGGCCAGCCAGAAGCCACTCCTCAGTAAACGGCACATGACAGCCTGCTTGGAGTTTGCCAAAAAGACACGTAAAGGACTCTCAGACCATGAGAAACAAGATTCTCTGGTCTGATGAAACCAAGATTGAACTCTTTGGCCTGAATGCCAAGCGTCACTTCTGGAGGAAACATGGTACCATCCTACGGTGAAGCGTGGTGGTGGCAGCATCATGCTGTGGGGATGTTTTTTAGCGACAGGGACTGGGAGACGAGTCAGGATTGAGGGAAAAATTAACGGCGCAAAGAACAGAGAGATCCTTGATTAAAACTTGCTGCAAAAATGTCTAAAAACCTGTTTTCGCATTGTTATTAAGGGGAATTATATGTAGATTGATGAGATAGAAAAAACAATTTCATACATTTTACAATAGGGCCGTAACGTAACAAAATGTGGAAAAAGTCAAGGGGTCTAAATACTTTCTGAATGTACTGTATGGATATTTACACAATTTGTTCCTGTTTGTTGTGACTGGAGATGTTTTAATGTCACTAAGGACTTCTTCATCTACAGTGGAATTTGATGGACAGTATTTCCAGTAAACATCCTCACTGCCTTGTTAGCTAACCTACAGATAGTCCTCCCACTAGGAAATCACTAGGGCTAAAAGTCCTACCAGTACTAACTCAATTTGTTGAGTCAAGACTATTCCCAAACCTGGCTAGAGGTACTAATGTTGTTTGTGCTGAATTTCTTTTTTGCCTGCGCTACAGACAAATATATCATTGACTAGTAAAGGCCCCTACTTTTGTGTAGAAAAATATTTTCCATCATTATTATTATTAGAAATTTAAAATAAAAAGTATTATTATCTGATTTTTCAGGGGGTGCTGCAGCTATGATTATCCCGCAGCTATGATTATCATAACAAGTGGGGTTGACTGTGTGGCCCCCAACATACCTGCGCTCCCTGTGCCCCAACCGGTCCTTCAACACCGGAGGGCCCTTCTTCTCCCTACAAACAAGAATACAAGCATACAATGTTATTGAAAATTAAATAATTCGTAGGAGAGAACATGGAGAAATAAGACTGTCTGGTGGATTAAATGATATTCACTTTCACTCCAGTATATCCTGGAATTCCTTCATATCCAAGTGGACCTGGATCTCCCTTCAAGAAAGACAAGTTAGTCAATGATGATAAAACCAATGACAATACTGCAATATGTGTCTCCCATCTTTAGAAAAACGTACTGTTCCTCCTTGTTCTCCGGTCTCACCCAGCTCTCCAGGTGACCCCCGAGTTCCCTGTAATCATCAAAACACCCATATGAGACCCTCTTAATCTTCTATTACATAATACAAGCACGGAACTCAGGAAAACAACACACTAGCGACTTTGTTACTTTTCAAAATGACTACATATGCTCGGAGCCATAATTATTATATACTGTATATATGACTCTGCAATCTGCATATGCTGAGTTGGCAGGCCAAATGGAAGCCTAGGGGATTTGAAGAGACCCCATGTTCCATGACGAACCACAACACAACCTACCTTGAAGCCCCCGGCGCCTTGCAATCCCTTCAGACCTTTGGGACCTCTTTCGCCCTGAAAGACAGCAGCTCGTTAGCACTAATCTGTACTGTGACACCACTAACCAGCTGAAGAGATTATGGAAATGTGTTTGATGGTGGATTACATCAAGGCCATGAAGTCCTCTCATCCCCTTATTTCCTTTGATTCCTTCAATGCCCTGAGGGAGACAGGTTGTTGTTATACACATTTTATGAATTTGTTTAAACACAAACAAACATTGAAACAAAGGTGTTGACCTCTGAGGGTATGTCTTACCTTACATGGCCATAGTCACCTGTCTGTCCCATACCTCCCTGCAGCAGAAAAAATGTTTAAAATTAGTTACAATGCAAACTAGGGATAGAAGGACAATGTGAGCTGTATAGCAAGCAGGTGGAAAACCAGATTATGCTAGATACACTACATGACCAAAAGTATGTGGACACCGACTTGTCGGACATCTCATTCCAAAATTAGAGGCATTAATATGGAGTTGGTCTCCCCTTTGTTGCTATTACAGCCTCCACTATATGTTGTCACATGGCCGCGGGGACTTGCTTCCATTCAGCCACAAGAGCATTAGTGAGGTCGGGCACTGATGTTGAGCGATAAGGCCTGGCTCGCAGTCGGCGTTCCAATTCATCCCAAAGGTGTTTGATGGGGTTGAGGTCAGGGCTCTGTGCAGGCCAGTCAAGTTCTTCCACACCGATCTCGACAAACTATTTCTGTATGGAACTCACTTTGTGTACGGGGACATTGTCATGCTGAAACAGGAAAGGGCCTTCCCCAAACTGTTGTCACAAAGTTGGAAGCACAGAATCATTTAGAATGGGATTGTATGCTGTAGCTTTTAAGATTCCCCTTCACTGGAACTAAGGGGCCTAGCCCAAACGATGAAAAACGGCCCCAGTCCATTATTCCTCCTCCACCAAACTTTATAGTTGGCACTATGCATTGAGGCACGTAGCATTCTCCTGGCATCCGCCAAACCCAGATTGATGAAGCGTGATTCATCACTCCAGAGAACGAGTTACCACTGTTCCAGAGTCCAATGGCGGCGCGCTTTACACCACTCTAGCCGATGTTTGGCATTGCGCATGGTGATCTTAGGCTTGTGTGCGGCTGCTCGACCATGGAAACCCACTTCATGAAGCTCCCAACGAACAGTTATTGTGCTGACTTTGCTGCCTGAGGCAGTTTGGAACTCGGTAGTGAGTGTTGCAACCGAGGACAGCTGATTTTTCAGCACTCGGCGTACCCAAGCTGTGAGTTTGTGTGGCCTACAGTACCACTTCGCTGCTGAGCCGTTGTTGCTCCTAGACGTTTCTACTTCACAATAACAGCACTTACAGTTGTCCGGGGCAGCTCTAGCAGGGCAGAAATTTGACAAATTGACTTGCTGGAAAGGTGCCATTCAATGACAGTGCCACGTTGAAATTCACTGAGCTCTTCAGTAAGGCCATTCTACTCCCAATGTTTGTCTATGGAGATTGAATGGCTGTGTGCTCAATGTTATACACCTGTCAGCAACGAATGTGGCTGAAATTGCTCATCCACTAATTTGAAGGGGTGTCCAGATACTTTTGTATACATACTGTATGCACAGTTGAAGTCGGGAAGTTTATATACACTAAGGTTGGAATCCTTAAAACTCGTTTTTCAACCACTTCAGCCACTTATAATTCGTTCTATCACAATTCCAGTGGGTTAGACGTTTTCATACACTAAGTTGACTGTGCTTGTAAACAGCTTGGAACATTCCAGAAAATTATGTCATTGCCTTAGAAGCTTCTGATAGGCTAATTGACATCATTTGAATCAATTGGAGATGTATCTGTGGATGTATTTCAAGGCCTACCTTCAATCTCAGTGCCTCTTTGCTTGACATCACGGGAAAATCAAAAGAAATCAGCCAAGACCTCAGACAAAAAATTGTAGACCTCCACAAGTCTGGTTCATTCTTGGGAGCAATTTCCAAACGCATGAAGGTACCACGCTTATCTGTACAAACAATAGTACACAAGTATAAACACCATGGGACCACGCAGCCGTCATACCGCTCAGGAAGGAGACACCTTCTGTCTTAGAGATGAATGTACTTTGGTGCGGAAAGTGCAAATCAATCCTAGAACAACAGCAAAGGACCTTGTGAAGATGATGGAAGAAACAGGTACAAAAGTATCTATATCCACAGTAAAATGAGTCCTATATCGACATAACCTGAAAGGCCACTCAGCAAGGAAGAAGCCACGGTTTGCAACTGCACATGGGGACAAAGATTGTACTTTTTGGAGAAATGTCCTCTGGTCTGATGAAACAAAAATAGAACTGTTTGGCCATAATGACCATTATGTTTGGAGGAAAAAGGGGGAGGCTTGCAAGCCTAAGAACACCATCCCAACCGTGAAGTACGGGGGTGGCAGTATCATGTTGTGGGGGTGCTTTGCTGCAGGAGGGACTGGTGCACTTCACAAAATAGATGGCATCATGAGAAAGGAAAATTATGTGGATATATTGAAGCAACATCTCAAGACATCAGTCAGGAAGTTAAAGCTTGGTTGTAAATGGGTCTTCCAAATGGACAATGACCCCAAGGATACTTCCAAAGTTGTGGCAAAATGGCTTAAGGACAACAAAGTCAAGGTATTGGAGTGGCCATCACAATGCCCTGACCTCAATCCTACAGAAAATTTGAACTGAAAAAGCATGTGCGAGCAAGGAGGCCTAAAACCTAACTCAGTTACACCAGCTCTGTCAGGAGGAATGGGCCAAAATGTACCCAACTTATTGTGGGAAGCTTGTGGAAAGCTAACAAATACCAATTGAGTGTATGTAAACTTCTGACCCACTGAGAATGTGTTGAAAGAAATAAAAGCAGAAATAAGTAATTCTCTCTACTATTATTCTGACATTTCACATTCTTAAAATAAAGTGGTGATCCTAACTGACCTAAGACAGGACATTTTTACTAGGATTAAATGTCAGGAATTGTGAAAAAAATAGTTTAAATGTATTTGGCTAAGGTGTATGTAAACTTCCGACTTCAACTGTAATTCTAGTGAAATTTGCACTTGCGTCATGCAGAACACACAAGCTCACCTCAGGGACTTTCCTATTTTTCTGTTTTGCACAGTGTTCATGCAGAACCCCGCTTAGGCATGCAAAATCGTATGACTGAACTTACAGTAATTAAATGTGAAATAATAAATTATGTCATGAGTGAACTACTGTAGAGCAGTGTATCACAGCCATCTATGGTGACTGTTATACAGTAGTCTTGGCCAGTGGAATGTGGCTCTGACTGATTGTATAAGACAGACCAGACATCGGAGCAACACACTGGAGTTTCCCAATCTGTCAAGCGTGTGGGCATGACAGTAAGTTATATGCATTTCATTGTGGCCTTTGAATGGAATATACAATATCAATCCAAACACTTGAAGCTATCATAATAACCATAACATTTCCTTGGAGGAGTTAGATGTTTACAGAAGGATGAAATCTGAACTCGGGCTATTAGGGGTTCCAAGTAGTACATGATGACTATAATGATGTGTTAAATATTTCCTTTAGACCAAAGATCTAAGTAGTGCAAGACATGCTGACCCCTGAAACATGGAGTTAGAGTTAACACAGTGTAGACCACAATTTATGACCCGAGGAAAGATGTGTCATAGCTAAGGGAAAATTGAACAACTTATTCTGTAAGTGTTTCCACACAGATGCCCATATCCTCACTCATATAAGACACTGTTTGGCCTTTGAATTGGGGTTATTCTACTTGGTCAACCAACACCTTTGATCAAGACCAACAGTCCTCTATTCCATGGCACCAGTTTATTAACCATCTCACTTCAGACCACGCCATACACAGTCAGCTGCTAAGAGGCTAACCTTGGAGACGCTAAACGCTTTATCCAGAAGCATGACCGTGAACTTTACAACTTTACTAATGGAAGGACCACCCACCCACCGGGATGGTCAGTTCATATATTGGAGCCAGGGAATGCCCTCCTTAGATGTCAGCGGGGGTGGCTGTAAACATGGTCATGCTCTGTGACTTACATATTGGCAGGGCATGAGGGTTCCACTGAGTCACAGAAGACAGATGTTGGCCCCCAACTGAGCTCCAGAAACAGTATGTCCCCCTCATCCGCCTGTCTTTGAGTGAGTACCCAGCGTAGTCGTGTCTGTCTGTCTCTGTGTGTGTGTCTGTGTGTGTGTCTGTGTCTGTGTGTGTGTCTGTTTGTATGTGTGTGTGTGTCTGTGTGTGTGTGTCTGTGTCTGTGTGTGTCTGTGTCTGTGTCTGTGTCTGTGTGTGTCTGTGTGTGTGTCTGTGTGTGTGTCTGTGTCTGTGTGTCTGTGTGTGTGTCTGTGTGTGTGTCTGTGTGTGTGTGTCTGTGTGTGTGTGTGTCTGTGTGTCTGTCTCTGTGTGTGTGTGTGTGTGTGTGTGTGTGTGTGTGTGTGTGTGTGTGTGTGTGTGTGTGTGTGTGTGTGTGTGTGAGACTGTGTGAGACTGTGTGTGTGTGTGTGTGTGTGTCTATGTGTGTGTCTGTGTGTGTCTGTGTGTGTGTCTGTGTCTGTGTCTGTCTGTGTCTGTCTGTCTGTGTCTGTGTCTGTCTGTGTCTGTGTCTGTGTCTGTCTGTGTCTGTCTGTGTCTGTGTGTGTGTCTGTGTGTCTGTGTGTCTGTGTGTCTATGTGTGTCTGTGTGTGTTTCTGTGTGTGTGTCTGTGTGTGTGTCTGTGTGTCTGTGTGTCTATGTGTGTCTGTGTGTGTGTCTGTGTGTGTGTGTAATGTGTGTGTGTGTGTGTGTGTGTGTGTGTGTGTGTGTGTGTGTGTGTGTGTGTGTGTGTGTGTGTAATGTGTGGAATATATGGGCCATTTTCGCACAGAGTCTCTCCAGACTAAAGGGCATGTTAAATGCCAAGCCAACAACTTGTCCTCTGTCTTTGAAGACCCACTGCCAGCCTTGCACACTATTGGGCACATGTTCTCGGTTCTCTGGGTTGGGTTTAAAAGACATTAAGCATTTTAACTCCAGCATACCACTGAGTACTGGAGCTTCATCAAAGAGGTAAAGAGGTAAATTAGTCATAACTCAGTCTCAATGGAAATAATCATGTCTACTGCCTAAAGCCTACAAACAGGATTATGTTTGCATAGTCAAACATGTAATTGAATCCTGATGCAATGAGTATGCCATGTCCTTTAATTAAACTGCTTAATAAACATTTTGTCCTCTGCTCTGCGCTGGATGGCTCTCTATTGTACTTTAAGAGGCGTTCTGTTCTCAACTCTCTCCAGTCCTCTGACAATGACAAAGCATTCTTCCTGAGTGCTAAGTAAATGAAGGGCAGTAGTATGATGTTGATGACTACGATGACTACGATTAAAACAATTATGATACAATGATTAATATGTATAAAACATAGCAACCTACCGTAGCAAATAAAACGACATTCATTATTAGGCATTTGCAATAATGTTATGAAACTGTCTGCTTTTGCTGTGCGTGGAATTCAACACAATCAGATTCAATCTATTAAGTGTTCTATTATTAAGCATCTCCTAATGTTAAAATGAAACCAGACAGTTTTACGATCCTTTGCCATGTTGATCTAAACCATTTCCCTTCCAATGCAGATAAGCCTGGTATTGAAACATGGATCTTCCAGCACTCTGCCCTTCTATTATCACTTCACATCCATTCTCATGCGGTGCTCCCCAGGGACAGATGCATACGGCCTTCAGTAGTCCCAACGTGAGTGGGGGCCCAGTGTTTGCCATTTCTAGGCGTCCCTGCTTCTGCTCCTGTTTCCATCATACCATTTCTCAGTTATGCTTCCATTGCCCTTTTCCACAACTTCACTGCTGTCGAGCAAGCAGTGGCTGTTCTATTTAATTCACTGTAGAAACCTCCTCAGTCAATCCGGGGCCTACAGCCCAACATCTAATGTCCGCATACTGTAAAATCTACAAAGACCAACAGAGAGCATACATTCTTAGTGACAATTACCACTCATTATTCTAAGTTGCTGACCCTCACCAAACACAGCTCAACTCAACACCGTAGTGAGAACTATAATGAGAAAATGTCCTTACCCAGTTGCCTAGTATTCCTGGCTCTCCTGTGTTGCCTGGGAGACCTCTGTGACCCTGCAGATGGAGAAATACAGTGGTAGTAGTTATCATTAGCCTGGACCATGAGCAAGCCAAGTTGGTCTCATCCTGTATGTGCTGTAAGCAACTCTTTTACCTATCATTGCCAATGAACGAACACAGAGACTGGCCCGCCAGGCTAATGGCTCTCAGCTCATGATTCAAAGCAGTGGTGCTGTAATGGGAACTGTAATGAACCTTTGTTCCTGGGGGCCCCTGGTTGCCAGGGTGTCCGGGCATACACGTACAGGTGGCCCTTCCTGCTGTCAGTCCAATTTCAGCATACCCTCCACACTGAATAGAATAGAACTTGATTAGTCAATCTGTAGGGACAGAACTAATTCTTATGATTGGTTCCCTACTCCCTAGAGACACCACACAAACACACAGCACGCATTTGGGAGGAGCACGTAGTCACTTCTATGGGAGACAATGAGAGTACAGGCTAGATTAAAAGACATACTGTCCTGTACGTATCTCTCAGTGAGGAACATGAACCCGCTGACAGTCGCATCCAACTCACCACACTGGAGAGCTCACAGCAGTCCTCTGAGTAGGCCTTCTCTGGATCACAGGACACATCCATCTGCTGGAGGTTTACCTACAGTACCAGGGCACGAGATATTATGGTCAGTGTGCTTTCATACGAACACTTAATTGACTGTGCTGCCTTCATCAATGTTGACTACAATTGCAAAATACTGTAGGCAACCCAGCATGATTTGGTATGACCAGCACAGAACTTACTGAGGCAGAGCGGTCTCTCACAGCCCTCTTTACAATGGAGGTGTAACCTTGGTGGATGATGGGTCTGGGATTGTCGATGGGCTCCACGCTCACCTCCTCGCAATCCACCAGCAACTTGACCTTATCGCCCTTGACCTGCAGCGCCAGCTTGTGCCACTCGCCGTCGAACAGCTTTTCCACCCGGTGGAATGTGCGCAGCATCTGGGTGCCACGGGGACTGGTGTAGAAGAAGTTCACGTCCATCAGTGTCGCTGACCTGCCACAAGTTCCAGGACCTCTTGGCGGCGTCCTTCGTCACCTTAAATGTGGCAATGATGGAGTAGTCGGAGGGCAGGCCGTCGGGGTACACATCACTGTGGCACGACAATCATGGGGTATTAGGAGACACTGAACATAGTTCAAAACATACTATTTTCATGTAGAACAAGCACTTGCATTTGTAGTGCAATTGTATTTAGAATAAAATGATCAAATACCTTTGAAACAACATAATCAGTGTTGCACGGACTTAACATTTGATAGCTTTTCCCACTGCTTTTAAACCTCTGCTTTTGGTTTCAAAACCACACTCGTTGGAAACTAGTTGGAAACACTGAAACTGAAACTTAATCTACCATTAATGTTTTCAATCACAGCAGGCCTGTTGCACAACCTAATTGTATACGCTCTCTTCTCTCCCTCTGTGGCTTCCTGTCAAGGCAAATCACTCCTGTTGCCTTTTTGATGCTGTACTTTGACATTTTACATCATTCTTTGTTTCCATGATTTGTATTTAATTTATAGAAACACACTTCTGCTACTCAATATAAACATATTTTAGTTGTCAGGCATTGAAGATTTAAATTTTTTATAAAAGAAAATGTAAGGGAGTACATCAGATTTAATATTGCAGATAGATTGTGGCTTCCATCAATGTAATTGTCTGCATCACTTCCAATCCCCCATATATTTATTTGAGGAAAATATACATATACAGACGTACACATACATACAAGCATTGAACGTTCATTGAGGACAGCTTTGCTGGCCACAACATACAGAGGGAAAAGACCCAACAAAAAGACCCAACATCTACTGATGTTCAATGCCTCCCACCAATGAGTCGACAGACAGCATGAATCTGTGTGTAGCCTATCTATGCCAAGAAAGTGTCAATGAGGGTTTGAGGATGGCTGGGGAAACCCCCCCCCCCTATCCAAATTTAACAATGATGTCTTCATTTCCAAAGGAAACCCTGGATGATAGGCTGATACACTAACTACTCATAACGCATTTCGACCAACAACACATCATTATGCTAATCAACAAACGAGTCAATTACTGGAATGAAATTCCAGCGGTGTTCCACCAACTGTCCATTGGCGAACATCAAGTGATGAAGCAAAGGCACATTTGTAGGTTTCCGTGCAGGAGAGGAAATCAAAATCTGTTGTTTGGAAGTGATAATTACACTGAGTGGAAAAACCGTGGAAACCCCATTGGCAAAGGAGCAGAGAATAAACATAGCTCATACAATACACGTCGCATTAATCTTTCATTTTGTTGCATGGTCCTAGCACATGTTGACTAGCTCACATGGGAGGAAAGTAGGAAACCTTAAGATAAACATAATTATTCACCGTCAGTGAGGAGGAATGACAACGTTTGGGCGCTGGGTCTCGTTCAGGAGGATGCAACATACTGGAAATACTAGAAATAAAGCTAATATGATTACTTTTTCTACATGTCAGTGAGGCATGTCGATTCTATAACAACATGTTTCTAAAGTTGGAACAATGTTGTGCCCTACCCTTACACTTTGGTTGATTACTTTTATCTGTACATTTGTGCCTTTTCAATTATGTAATTATTTTAACTATGTGTGTTAAGTTTGTATATCAGGAAAAATCTACTCGGGACCACTTTGGAAATAAGTGTTTTCCTGTGTTATCCTCTGAGAATCAACTGTACATCTTGACATTTATTTATTTGAAACCTCACAATCAAATTCCAATCTGTTCTAATCAGTTTGGTCTCAAATGTGCATGCAGACAGTAGCTCATTGTTTTGCGTAGGTGGATGGCAGGGTTCACACGGTAGGCCACTGAATCAGGTTCAGATCCGTCTACTTTCCTCACCCCTCTGGACTTAGATACACGGAACTCCTCTAGCATGTCATAACCTCAGAGTAAAAACATGCAGCTCAGTTTTTCACCAAGGTCATGTTCATAGTGTTGAAGGGTTAAAGTAAGGCAGTGAATGACGAGGATCTGGATGAATTTTTAGACATAAAACACATCATTTGAAAAAGTCACAAAGTAGATTGAACAGTACAGTGGCAGTGGGCATGCGGAAGGACTGGACAGGTGAATAAATCAAAAAGTGATTTATCGCAAAATATGATCAATGAAACAATGATTATTGGTATTCATGTTACTGGTATTACACAGCATCAAACTTTTTCAATCTAATGTTTTGTGAAATAGTTATTTGTTCAATCAGTGTTGATTTGCAGTAACTTAAACAAAGAACAGTACACTTGATTACACACTACAAAATGTCATTACACTTGGCACAACATTAATTCAGTTGACTCTCATGACTCTCATTCCCACAGTTGATATTTCCTAATTCTATGGGTGTCATTTCATTCAGAAAATGGGAAGTCCGGATGTTTTCGACCTCACAGTGACGTCAGTTGGGGTTAGTAGTGATACATTCTGTTAAGCCAAAATCCCATACTGACTGCAGGAACTACTCAAGAGGGGAAGGATGTGTGCTCTTCTGAGAGGGTTATGGTTTAATGTACCAGTGCTGCCACTTGCTGGTCATACAGAAATAGAGGATCAAATTATATTGCATTGCACGGAACACTGTTCATAAATTTCCACGCCAACCAACTTTGCTAATATTGGAAAGAAAGAACACAGACAGTCTTGAGAAAAGCTGAAAATCAATCAAGCGGTATTATTATACCCTCAATAAACAGCAAAAGGAAGAAAAAAATGTCATTTTATGGTACTTACTTGGTAATTCCTGGCATTTGGTCACTCCAAAGAAAGCTAGAAGTACTGGGTAAACCAGCATTTCTTTTAAGGCTTGCATTTTCTAAATGTGATGTGCCAGGGATTATAAACACCTGCAAAAGTAAAATAAGCTAAGCTCTAAGATCAGGGAAATCTAACTTAAATGTTAGCCATTTCCCCTGATTATCTATAGTGAGGAACAGTGCACTGTTTTACTAAAGTGGTAGGATTAGGTCTATTCTAATCAAATGCAAATAATAAATACTCAACAATAAAATAACATTACCCTACTCCATTAATAATAGAAATAACAGCATTCTAGAAGAAATGTTGATTACACATGAACACAAAAATATAATGTCAGACATATATTTTACAGGTTTATGTAGGTCTATAAATCAGCATCAAATAATCTATAAAAATGATGTACTTTTTCTTCTGGAATTAAATTATGTCTGATAATAATATTAAATCAAGTCCAATCAGGCAATTGGTCAGAAAAGTGCCTATAATAACTTGGCCACAGCTAACCGTACCGAAGGAGTCACATAATCTTTCATGAACCGTGAACCGTGAAAATATATATATCAACTTCACTATGTCAAAAGAAGATTATCCCAACAAATCAAATCATACAATATCAAATCATGTTCACATATGCTGAAATCTCAACCATTGAATAGAATTGAGATATTTCATTTAGTCAAAAAAGTAGGCAGAAGTTAATTTGATTCTTTGACATTTTGTTACCAATAAAACACTATTCATTATCCAGATCCAAAACCGGTACAGTAGAATCTACTTTACTGAATTGATGGAGCTATTATCTTAGTCTACTCTTAAATCAGACAAATGACACTTTTTTTCTTAATTTTTACGTATATATATATGTATATATATATATATATATATGTATATATATTATTATTTATTTTTATCCCCAATTTTGTGATATCCAATTTTAATTAGATGCCAGTAATATTTGTACACAATAAATCAATGGCCAATTGTTTCCAGCACACACAAAACCCACCATCATATTTCAATTAAATGATAATAAAATCGAAACCTATATATATACCTATATATGAATGTAGACAATATTGTAAAGATCACTCACATATTCCTGAAAAAGAGGCCCCGATGTGGACTGCTTTCGGTTCCTTTACAGTTCCCGCAGTGAGAATATAACCAATTTTAATGTGGCATCCCTAGGCCAAACCATGCCTTAAACCATTCAGAAAGATAGTGGCTGGTCTCAGGAAGACCTGACCCTTCCTTGCACTCCACTCTACCTTCGGTCCCCAGGGGATCTGATCTCTCCCACAGGCCTGTCCCCTCTGCTGAAACACACTGGTTGTCCTGAGAACGCTCAGGACGTTAGGAGCACAAGCAAAATCTAAATCTTTCAACGCATTATTGATTGGGATGGCATAAAATAGACTGAAATGAATTTGCAAGGAGCAGGGTCGCCTGTCCTTTCCTACACCTGTCATCTCCTCTGAAGCCTCCCTAATCATTATTCAGCAATAAATATGTACATTTTTCTTTGCATATTATTAACTTGTCACAGTTCATATACGTATTTTCATTATTTTAGGCTACTTTTATAATCATACTTTTATCAACTAAAAGGTGAAACATTTTTGGTTATGTGACCGCCTTCCCAGGACAGTCAGTTGCTGTCCCGATTTCCACTGTTAGAAACGTGTAGTATGTTGCATTCATGCGCGAGGAGCGCTCCGCAAACGTTCCCCGCACAGAGAATGGTGGTGCTGGGAATACCATTAACCCAAAACCCGTAAAACCCTGCACTGAACCTGGGCATGTGGCCTAAAATAAACGAGAGTTGGATTACTCAAATATACCCTGCTTGTGGACCGTCACTGATGACATGGCTCTGAATGAAAAATCTAAATGTATGTTTTTTTTGAGGCACACACCTTGGCATTAAAGGCACAGTCTGTACATGTTTTGTTATTCATTTCAACAAATTAAATATAACCAGTTGAGCTGCTCCTTTGTTTACATTTATGTTGACCCACAGATGGTATGGGCTGCCTGTACGCTATAGGCCCATAATTGAGACCAACTTGTCTCTAACTTGACATTTATGGGATGAGCACCATTATCACAGCTTTTACACAGCTCTTAAATTCGAAAGAGGTAAAAGTTTATATGATCAAAGAGATTTGGAAGAAATGATCTGTAAGAAACTCACAGGTAGACCATGTTGAAATGCATCAATACAGATCAAGTTTCCACATTTTCTGGGGTAAAACGATCACCTGCTCAACTATAGCTGTCCTATTCAAAGATCTCGAGTGGGTTAAATGCAGAAGACACATTTCAGTTGAATGCATTCAGTTGTACAATTGACTAGATATCCCCCTTTGCCTTTCCCTGTATATTATATAATAACACAATGAGTCATCACTGGACTTGATGAAATACTTCCCATTCCTATATGATGCTAGATTTCTTTTGTCTCCTGTTGTCTCTCCGCTGCATCCTATTGGGTCAATCTACAGAAATTATACATTATACTGTAACAATAATGTATAACATCATATAAAAAAACAGACAAGTATGTGACCCATGTCAGTATCCCATGGTAGCTTTCAGCTAGCAGATTTATTACAAAACGTTAACAGCGATCCTTTCCACTCTAGCAAAATGAACCATACACTGACGAATGCACTAAAGAATGTCTACTCAGGGTCCGGGGAGGCCAATGTCCAAGGTAAAATGGCACACGTCGCTGTAAGTTGACCAAACAAAACAGTACTACCTAAGGTAAGGTGGAGTACTTTAAAGCCTGGATATCGAGGGATTCCTGCGTGAACTTGCCTTCAACAGTCATCTCAGTCAGAACATCATTATTTGCAGTGTTTACTATGTGGTAGGCTACATGTATATTGTATTGCCCTTTAAATGCATTTTGGCAGTACATCATTGCACTTTAAATAGATAATAGATAATTGAGGTGTCCCACAGGGTAGCGTGATGCACCGTCTGTCACACGCATGTCAGCATACAGAACATTCAGTAACTCTCTCACGAGTACAATGCTGTGTTTTACCATTCATTAGAGTGTAGAATTGTTAGTTGACCTTACAGTGTGGTCTTCCATGTTTTTTTTCTTTTCAGTTTCTTTAAACTCTTCAGGTTTAGCGTCAATAAAATAAAATAATCATAATAATTTGACATTATTCACAGAAAATTAAATACATTAAGACAAACACAAGGCCATTGGCATTCCATTCTCACTTAATAATAAACCATTTATCTATCTCAACAGAATATTTTACATCTTCACAAGACTTTAAATAATCAACACATACACCAGTCTCTCTTGTCACTTTGGGCCAACGTAACTCCTGTGGTTTTCTCAAGGCCCCTGACTATCTCTTGGAGGTCTGGGCCAGTTTGCTGGGGGTCGACCTTCTTTGAGGAGTTGGGATTTTGGAGGGCTTGCCTCCGTGTTGACGTGACGACGAGCGGGGTGTAGCCCGACTGGTGTCGCCCACCGTCTCCGATGTGTCGGAGCACACCGATGCGATATCCGAGATGTCGAAGTCTGAAGCATCGCTTCCCCTCCGGCTGCTCCCTCGGCTGCCTGCTTTACTTCCAGGTCGGCTGCCGGACCTTCTCGATTCTGGGGGACAAAAGATTCCGGTACGGTTATTGTCTGGTTACAGCGACTGGCAACTTTAATAGCAGAGCCGAACAGCAGAGCCCTTTAGCAGACAGAAAGCAGTCACTGCTTTTCAAAAGGATGCTCTACTCACCAAACCCTATCGCCTGTCCCCGTGCTTTCATCACAGCAGCATTGATCAGGGTTCCCTGCTCTTCTCCCGACTGGAAACTTTTTCCTGACAAGTATCCAGGGAGCCGCAGTTTACTTCCCTGTATCGGAGTGCTCTGCAAAAGACAGACCATTTGTTAGCATTTTTCTCTATGTTTTCAAAAAAATATCTAGGTACACAATGGTAAATCACAGAAGAAGACGATACTGTGTTTGAGTTGATTCTCTAGTCTAGTACATCGACTCTTCAAACACTGGTAATTCTTCTCTAATTAGCATGTTATGCCATGTGGCATTCTGATGAAATCTGATCAAATCCCACGGACATCCAATGTAAGGGGTTATTGTGTCGAATGAAAAGTTGATGTACTGTATGATATTTCAGTAACAACCTAAACTTGTACAGTGGATTAACAGATAAACAGTTCAACATGCAACACAGAACAGCGGGTCAGTTCTTAGTTTGAGTTAGTTAGAGAAGGTTTTTGACAACAGAGAGAATGTTCCACAACGATCGCCAGTTAGTACTTTAAAGCATTAAATAAAAAACACAACTGAAATCGGGCCTCTAATAGACAACAAATATACAGCTTATGTACTCCCTTCAATCACAATTTGCTCCCTACACCTCCCCTTTGGCCTTAACACTTTGATGCTAGCAGATCTGTAAGGCGTAAGCCTTCTCAACTCTGGGGGATTGTGTAGTGGTGGAAGCTCCACCACTACACATTTTACACCTATCCAGACTCTTTAGATCAGGGGTGGTCAAACTTCTGGGCTTGGTTATTTATTTAGAAATGGAAACAATATCTTTTTAAGGTCTTGAAACAAAAGCTTTTTTGAAAGTAATCATAAAATTACAATTCAAAAACATTAATCAGATTGCAGCCATATAACAACACATTCTGATTACCATTATTAAAGATGTATAAAATATTTCACCATTGTAGCATAGAAACTGCGGCCGAGTTTCTATGTTCATCAGGCTAATAACGTTTTGGGAAAATGTTGCAGTTTTAAAGCACATTTTCTGCAATTCTACACATTTTTCTAAGGGGCAGTGGGAAAATGTAGCAGTCTTGAAACTAATTCCTTGCTATTCTGCTAATTTTGCCATGGGGCGGAGAGAACATTTTGCAGTTTTAATGCCTGTTTCCTGCAGTCCTACACATTTTGCTATGACCAGTGGTGGAAAAAAGTACCCAATTGTCATACTTGAGTAAAAGTAAAAATACCTTAATAGAAAATGACTAAAGTGAAAGTCACCCAGGAAAATACTACCTGAGTAAAAGTCTAAAAGTATTTGGTTTTAAATATACTTAAGTATAAAAATGAAATGTAATTGCAAAAATATACTTAAGTATCAAAAGTAAAAGTATAATCATTTCAAATTGCTTATATTATGCAAACCAAATGGCACAATTTGCTTGTTTTTATTTATTAATGAATAGCCAGGGGCACACTCCATTTACAAATGAAGCATTTGTGTTTAGTGAGTCTCCCAGATCAGAGGCAGTAGGGATGACCAGGGATGTTCTCTTGATAAGTGCGTGAATTGGACCATTTTCCTGTCCTGCTAAAAATTCAAAATGTAATGAGTACTGTTGGGTGTCAGGAATAACGTATGGAGTAGGAAGTACATTATTTTGTTTAGGAATGTAGTGAAGTAAAAGTAAAAGTTGTCAAAAATATCAATAGTAAGTACAGATACACACAAAAACGACTTATGTAAAAATACTTTAAATTACTATTTAAGTCATGGCTAGTGGTGTAAAGTACATATGTCATGTTGATATGATATCTGAGTGAGAGTGACTAACAAAATCAATGAGGGCCCCCTGGAGGTCAGGGCCCCTGGGCACGTGCCTTGGGTGCCTGGTCAGTAATTTCTTATCTCCCTCACTAGCTTTAAGCACCAGCTATCAGAGCAGCTCCCAGATCACTGCACCTGTACATAGCCCATCTATAATTTAGCCCAAACTACTACTTCTTCCCCTACTGTATTTATTTATTTTATTTATTTTGCTCCTTTGCACCATATTATTTATATTTGAACTTTGAACTTTCTTCAAATTACAAATCTACCATTCCAGTGTTTTACTTGCTATACTTTATTTACTTTGCCACCATGGCCTTTTTTGCCTTTACCTCCATTATCTCACATCATTTGCTCACATTGTATATAGTCTTATTTTTTTCTACTGTATCATTGATTGTATGTTGTTTTACTCCATGTGTAGCTCTGTGTTTTTCTATGTTGTCGAACTGCTTTGCTTTATCTTGGCCAGGTCGCAATTGTAAATGAGAACTTGTTCTCAACTTGCCTACCTGGTTAAATAAAGGTGAAATAAATAAAATAAATACACATTTTTGACCATGATTACTTCAAGGTTAAGACAGCTGACTAGACTAACTTACCTAGCAAACTATAAAATGTTAGCTGACATGGGAGAATTGATTGACCGTCAATAGCTATGTTTCCATTAACTTGTCCAGTGATTTTTTTTCAATGTTAGAAAGTTTGCATAGAAAATAGATGCAACAATTGCCTGCTAGGGTGCATTTCCATTTAACTATCTTGTGTCGATAAAAACTGCTGATTGTAATGGCGTCACACCTAAAAAATATTTTTTTTTTTAAATCGCAAGAACCTACAGTGTCGAATAAAAATGTAGTGGTTGAAGAGTTTCCATTACCCATTTAGGCAAATTGTGCATTAATAAATTGGCGACAACTGTATGCCTTTCAACCTATCTGTTTCCTGATAGAATGCAATAAATTAGTTATATTTGCCACATTCTAATAATTCTCATGTGCCTAACGTATCGCCACGGCTGCCTAGGCTAGTCCGTGCCATGGTGAAACTTGCACTCCTGTAGATCTGAAATAATTGGATGGTAAAACTTGTCAGCCAATCAGAAAAGCAAGGTGAAGCAATTCAGGTATTCTTGAAACTCAGGAAAAACATTATTTTTATAGTTAAAGATTTTTTATTTTGCAAGCAGTAGGCTAGGCATTTAGAATTAAAGCTGCAATGTGCAATTTTTTTCATAGAGCTGTCGTTATCATTGAAATAATGTCTTTCAAGATCTGTTCTGTGTGCGCTATTTCTATGCTTCCCGATCTTAAGTTTAGTTTTTGAGTCTTTTACTTTCCGTTTTGTTCACCAGCTTCAAACAACTGAAAATACAATATTTTTTGTTATGGAAAATATATTTCACAGCAGTTTAGATGGTACAATGATTCTCTACACTATACTTGCTTATTTTGTGACATAAACTGAAATTAGGCGAACTATTAGAATTTTAGCAACCAGGAAATGGCGGAGCGATTTCTTCATAGTGCATCTTTAAATGTGGAGTGGAACTTAAAGCTATGTGATGACATCACGTGCCCCACACACCTTCAAAAGTATTCGGCAATCATAATTTATTCGAAAAACACAGTTCCCATCATCATTTATAGCAACAAAGAAAGATAAAGAAGAAAAAAAATCCACTCCTGTCGAACGGATGAAAATGTTGTCGATCTTTAGAAAATGTCTTCTTTATCTGCCGTTAACAATATTTGGTTGGCCAGGCTTTAGATATTCAATTATTGTGAAGTTAGGGCCAAGGGGAAGGGGTAGGGCTATCTAAGTAGTTATTAGAGTAAATATCGACTTTATTTCATTTTTCCTTTTACTCAGACACTATACATTTCAGTTAGATGGGATAGTAGGAGGCAGCAGATGTTAGGTTCAGAGCTCTGGAGCGTTCCAGACCCTGTTGATTCACTATACCTCAGAGGATGAACCTTGGCTCTCAAAGGAGTCTGATGATTTAAGAGGACTGGAGGGTTTGCTGTTTGTCAGCCAGGGTTTATCATAATTGCGAGTTATGTGTTGGGGAGTCTGGGGGAATAATGGCAAGTCAAACACACAAACACAGGGATTCAGATGGAGAAATCAATAACTAAAAGGAGTACAGGTAGACTAAATGAAGAGCTATGATATAACAAAAGAAAGGAATGATCAAAATCTATCAGACAACAAAAAACAACATATATAAACAAATGATAAAATAGACAAATGAAAAACAATAGATATGGTTGGGAACATGTAGGGAATGGCAGACAAACCAACACACACCGTTTCTGGAAAAATTGTTAAAATACAACTAGCTTCCTATGGTCATTAAATACAAGTCATTAGCCAATTTTTTTCTGTTGTCAGTGAAGTTAATAAATGTATTTGCTGTGGAAGAAGGAGTATGTAGTCAAAAGCTGCTACCCAGATTGAGGGCGTCTCTTACCTTGGGTGTGCTGGGCAAGGCTGGGTTATTATGCTGGGCCGGACAGCTATGGCTAGAGTTTGACCTGTTGGGAGAGGCAGCCCGTGACGACGGTCGCGACCTACGACCTCTATACCGGAAGCTTGCCATCATCTGAGTGGTGCCCTCTGGGAGAATGAACTTTTCTCGCAGCTCCATGTTTGTCCTGCCTTTGGCTGGGGGGTAAAATATGACAACATACAGTAAGACATATGCATGGTTGTTGGTGTATGATTGATTAGAAGTAAGGTGAACCTAATTCATTTCAGTGGAGTGAGTAAATGAATGATGAGTACCTGCTTTTAGAAACAGCAGACCATTTGAAATGAATACAGGGTGTTGTTTATACTATTTGTGATTGGACTATTGTGAAAATAAACGCGTGTGAATGAAGGACATGCAGTTTCACATCACTTAGCCACACTGGCAAACTCACTGAAAACAAACAGTCCCAATAGAAAGTGCTGTGAAAAGGATTCATATGGACAGAGTGCTTAATGCACAGTACAACAGACTCACTCTGCACATACAAATCAATAAACGCCTCCATCACCCCAACCTCGCAAAACAAAATAAAGATATATATTAGCTGACTATTCTCTCCAATTAATCTCTACCAGAGTAGAAGAATCTATGGTCACCCCAAAAAATGAATAATGAATTCCAGTGGCTTAGAACATCAGCCATATAAGTAACTATTTCTCTCCAGCATAGCCTTTAGGTGGGAATAGTACATTGCTGGGAAACCCAGTGATTGTCAGCGTCACTGCAAAAAGAAAAGATGCACAAAGCCACTGGCTGCTTTTTAGATAGATAGAGAGAGAGGGAGGGAGAGAGGGAGACAGCGATAGAGAGAGAAAACAATAGAGAGAGACAGCAATAGAGAGAGAGAGAGACAGCGATAGAGAGAGACAGCGATAGACAGAGACAGCGATAGACAGAGACAGCGATAGAGAGAGACAGCGATAGAGAGAGAGAGACAGATAGAGACAGCGATAGAGAGAGAGCGATAGAGAGAGCGATAGAGAGAGAGAGACAGATAGAGACAGCGATAGAGAGAGAGACAGCGATAGAGAGAGAGACAGCGATAGAGTCAGCGATAGAGAGAGAGAAAACAATAGAGAGAGACAGCAATAGAGAGAGAGACAGCGATAGAGAGAGACAGCGATAGAGAGAGACAGCGATAGAGAGAGAGAGACAGATAGAGACAGCAATAGAGAGAGAGACAGCGATAGAGAGAGACAGCGATAGAGAGAGACAGCGATAGAGAGAGAGACAGCGATAGAGAGAGAGACAGCGATAGAGAGAGAGACAGCGATAGAAAGAGCGATAGAGAGAGAGAACTGGTGTTAGCCTGGAGGTCAGTAAGTAAAGCGAGATTCAGAAACAGGTGATGTGACTCAGAGAAAATAACGGCATGCATGAAGACCCACAGACTGCTGGATAACAGGAGAGTGTGAGTGGAGTCGCTTTATGGGAACGCCATTCACAATGAGCACTCAAACACACCCATTTTGTACACACACCCACACGTTAACACCCGCACACATACGGTGATGCAGACACACATACCACTGGGGGGTTCATGGAGCAAGGTGAGAAAGTGTGAGACTTGTTGCCAACCTATAGGAGACTGAGTAATTGAAGAGTTTGATTCCGAGCGCAACATTTTACTCCCGTGGTGATGAACTGGAGAGGAAGGCGTAGGAAGCAGTAGGAAGGCAGTGTTTAGCAGGAAAATTGAAATACATATAAATAGAGGAACTTGACAGGTAGAGGACAACAAGCTTTCAAAACCAGTCATCCAGAAAGCATGGCAGTAGGATCTGATATTGTAAGCACTAGAGTAGCAACATACACTCAGACACACTCAGACTTAGACTCTACATGCCACATTCAGCCTAATTTAATCAGAGTGAAAACCATTACACAACATCAAATCATATGGTAATAAATACTGAATCAGCTGTAGCACCGCTATCTAAAAATAGACAATTAAAACATAAGTGACACACGAGTGAAACCGAATCCAGAGATTTACCTTTCTTAAAATGAATGACATTTTATAAAGTTTACCCTGTCCTGTCTGGTGCCTTACCTCGACACGGGTCGTTCTTTACCAGGAACTCATCCAGAGCCATCCAGCCTCCACCAACTCGCACCATCACAGTGCTCCGCAGGATCCGCACCAGACGCAGCTGCTGGGAGTCTCCGAACTGCAGAGGGAGGAGGGAGGACAGAGAGGAAGATGAGGCCGGGAGTCACTGAGCACTACTCTGCATCAACAACACCGGACAAGACTTGAAGCTGTGCAACACCAGAAACCAGCAGATGCTACAATTTGGAGATTGTTAGGAGGAAGTTTATCCTTTATGAGTTGGTGCCTGATTACATTGCATCTTCTGACTTGTAGAGTATAACGACTAGTTATACAAATGAAATATGACTTAACTAAAATGGATTTCACATAATCACTAGACGAGAGAAGATGTTTTTGCTGTCTGGTTTCTTTCTTTTGTTGCTCAGCTAAGCCCATTGATTGAGACACAAAGCAACAACATCAAGGTTTCATTCTCATAGACACAAATGAAGGGTCAATCCAACTGGTTTAACCTTCTCAGAATGTATTAGTGCATTCATCATTGTCAACAACGTGGGATTGGTGTGTGACTTGTGAAATTGGGATACATTGATTTGTAATTGAGGTGAAATGGGTAACACTTTACTTGATACCCCCTGTCAACAGGCTTATCGTAGCCTACATACATCTGTCATTATCATGATATAACAACTGGCATTTTGACTGGTTAGGGCATCTGTTGTCAATATCAACGTTATGACAATGTTATATATCCCTTATGATTAAGGTTTCAAGTCAATGGAATTAGTAAGTTAATCATTTGTCACAAAGGGTTGCAATATTTTCATTAATCAATATTATAATTTAATATTGGAATGTTTACTTATTTTCAACTGGAAACTCCTATAACAGGCTGTATAATATAAAGAGCATTAGACTGAAGAGATGATACTCAACCACTAGGGAGAACTATAGTGTTGCAGTCTATCCTTACCTTCTTTTGGGATATTTTTGTTATTTTCAACATCACTATGAGATGTTTGCATGTATCTTGCAAAGCCTTCAAACAAGCCTGATATGGAGGGTGAGCAAACAGCCAAGCGGCATAAGATGAGGATTTGCAGGAGAAGCCAGCCAGTTGGATATGGCCATGGGGTAAGCAGATTAGACAACACAACAATCATGGCCTCATGCTTTCTATCAAACATTGTCACATCATAGCACAAACAGACAAAACTGACAAAATCTCCTGCAAACCAACAACGTGAACAGTTGCACATTCTATCACTACAGTACAAACCACCATATTCATAGAGGATGCATTGACATTGATGGAGGAACCAATGCAGCTAAGCTCCAATGAGGAACAACATAGGGGATGGCATCTTATCATCTCTCTAGTCAACCACGGTGTAAACAATCAAACATGACCACACATTGATGAGCCTCCAGTTAGGTGCCTATTGTAACAATCTCATTTAAATTCAAACTTTGCACTATGTGATTCCCATAATGATTGAATGACACTGGTGAATTGTGTGATCAAGTACAGTAAAAGTGATGAATTGAATGTGAAAATGATCTGGAGAATAAAAAGAGTCACAACAAATGGCTTAAGAATGCCCATTTACCAGAATACAGCTTTCCAAAACCGTAACGTGTAGCTGGGGGGTTAGATTTGGACTGTCCCTGTTTGCTATTATCTCATCATCATGTAAGCAGTGAACCAGACCAAACTGTCAAAAGAATTGTTTAAGTTGATGTTGAGTAATAAACGAATACAAACTGGTGAAGAAGACACACATAATCTTACAAATACATGCTGTATATGTTTCCCCTAGATACCGCTCTTCATTCGTCTCAACAAACGCCCCCATCACCGTTTTACAGCCGTCAACCTTCAGACAGTGAATGGACCATTCATTTTATATGAGTTATGTATCCTGTACGGCAACATGCATTTCTTTGCCCTTTTCAACTCAATGAAATCAAATCAAGCAAGATCATTTCCTAACAATGGAAAAGGTGTTCGCACATCTTTAAAGGGAAAGCAGTTAATGTTTGCTGAACAAAAAAAAAGCTGTTATACAAAGTCATGTCAGCCATTATTGAGACAAATCAATCCCAGGAAATAAAAGAGAAGCAACAGACAACCACACATTAAAAGCATTCTAAATCCCAAACTGCCCAACGGTTAAATTAAAGCACATGAAGGGGTAAAAACTTGGAAAACCTATTATTTATTGGAAACTCAAAAGCAACTACAAATAAGAGGGAATAATTGAATGAGCATTGGAGTTCAAAGCATTATAACCCTTGACTGCCTTTCATGCTGATTTTTAGTTTTAGAAATGATCACAAGCTCAATGTTATTTCCTACCTATCTAAATAAGAGCATTACTGCCACTATTTTTATCTGCACAATCAACCAGTACAGGTTATATATACACAAAGATGCATTTTATGACACTGTGGCCCTTTCATTCTTGGCATAAGCTGAAGAAAGACCATGACCCAAAGGGGGATTATTTTATTGCACAGTCATTCCTAGCAGGCTACTACATCAATGGTCCTCCACCTGCACCAGTTATAGGCACCAGCTGCTTTCCCACACCAGCCAGCCAGACCCAATCCAATATCCCAACTACTTATGCCGGTGGAACTACCCACATAGATATTATTATTATCATAGACTAATAAACACATTAAAAGTGAGCCTTTTCAAGTGAATGGAAATGTCTGAAAAAAGTATTGCTGTCTAGTGTATCTACTTCTGAGTTCCATCGTGATTATGTCTTGGAAGACTCTTGGCAAAATGTTAATGTTAATTGGAAAAGAAATAGGGTCAACAAAAAGGAGAGGAGGGGTTGATTAGGCACAGCACCACATCATAGATAACAACAAAGAGCGGCCTGAGCCTGTCATATGTACCTGGTTTCCAAGGTAGAACTGGTCGTGGAAGGGACAATGAAAAAAAGTTACAAATTAGTTTTTCATAAAGCACATGTTTCACTGAACACTTGAGGTAACGTATAGGGTATACACAAAATCCTCTTACCCTGTATTTGTTGGCACCAATTTGCTCAACTTGGAATCGTTTAGGACACTTGCATTTTGCCACTTGGCGTGTAACCTACAAAAGAAAAAAACATTATTTATATTGCGGGAAGGTAATACATTAGTTCCAATGATTTACGGCAGGGATCATCAACTAGATTCAACTGTGGACTGATTTTTTCTTGAGTGGATGGTCGGGAGGCCGGAACATAATTACAAATAATTTCTAGACTGCCAATTGACTGCAACAATTTAAGCTCAGCAAAAAAAGAAACGTCCTCTCACTGTCAACTGCGTTTATTTTCAGCAAACTTGTATAAATAATTGTATGAACATAACAAGATTCAACAACTGAGACATAAACTGAACAAGTTCCACAGACATGTGACAAACAGAAATGGAATAATGTGTCCCTGAACAAAGAGGGGGGTCAAAATCAAAAGTAACAGTCAGTATCTGGTGTGGCCACCAGCTGCATTAAGCCGATGTATAACACTTGTATGTTTTATGAATTTTTATTATGAGTATTTGTGTTTTTGAATTTGGCGCTCCGCAATTTCACCAGATGTTGGCCAGGTGGGACGGTGGCGTCCCACATACCCATAAGAATTAAGTACTGCAGTGCATCTCCTCCTCATGGACTGCACCCGATTTGCCAGTTCTTGCTATGAGATGTTACCCCACTCTCCCACCAAGGCACCTGCAAGTTCCCGGACATTTCTGGGGGGGAATGGCCCTAGCCCTCACCCCCCAATCCAACAGGTCCCAGACTTGCTCAATGGGATTGAGATCCGGGCTCGTCGCTGGCCATGGCAGAACACTGACATTCCTGTCTTGCAGGAAATCACGCACAGAACAAGTAGTACGGCTGGTGGCATTGTCATCCTGTCAGGATGAGCCTGCAAAAAAGGTACCACATGAGGGAGGAGGATGTCTTCCCTGTAACGCACAGCGTTGAGATTGCCTGCAATGACAAGCTCAGTCCGCCCCAGACCATGACGGACCATCCATCTCCAAATCGATCCCGCTCCAGAGTACAGGCCTCGATGTAACGCTCATTCCTTCGACGATAAGCGCAAATCCGACCATCACCCCTGGTGAGACAAAACCGCGACTTGTCAGTGAAGAGCACTTTTGCCAGTCCTGTCTGGTCCAGCGACGGTGGGTTTGTGCCCATAGGCGAGGTTGTTGCCGGTGATGTCTGGTGAGAACCTACCTTACAACAGGCCTACAAGCCCTCAGTCCAGCCTCTCTCAGCCTATTGCAGACAGTCTGTGCACTGATGGAGGGATTGTGCTTCCTGGTGTAACTCGGACTGTTGTTGTTGCCATCCTGTACCTGTCCCGCAGGTGTGATGTTCGGATATACCGATCCTGTGCAGGTGTTGTTACACGTGGTCTGCCACTGCGAGGATGATCAGCTGTCCATCCTGTCTCCCTGTAGCGCTGTCTTAGGCGTCTCACAGTATGGACATTGCAATTTATTGCCCTGGCCACATCTGCAGCCCTCATGCCTCCTTGCAGCATGCCTAAGGCACGTTCACGCAGATGAGCAGGGACCCTGGGCATCTTTCTTTTGGTGTTTTTCAGAGTCAGTAGAAAGGCCTCTTTAGTGTCATAAGTTTTCATAACTGTGACCTTAATTGCCGACCGTCTGTAAGCTGTTAGTGTCTTAACGATCGTTCCACAGGTGCATGTTCATTCATTGTTTATGGTTCATTGAACAAGCATGGGAAACAGTGAAAAGACAGGGTCCTGAAAAAGGGACATTTCTTTTTTTGCTGAGTTTCTAATATTTGACTAAAACATAATCATCTCAAACCATGCTTGCATTTGTATACAATCACGTGGCTCTCTATTATGCGTGGAAATACTTGGGAACTGGTGTTTTTACAGTCTTTAATGTCCAACAACTAAACAATGTTTTTGTTCAGAAAACTTGGGGGGGCCAAATAAAACCACCTGCGGGCCATATTCGGCCTGCAGGCCGCCAGTTGGGGGAACCCTGATTTACGGTCTGACAACACATATACAGTAGTACCTCATCTTCAATTTTGTCTGCATCTGTGAGGGGCTTGTATGCCTCTTTGTTGGGATGAAGGGCAGCCACAAACTCGTAGTAGTCGATGTAGCCGTCACCATCCCGGTCAAATATGTCTGCCACCGCACTCATCTCCAGCCGACTGGTAGGGAATTCTGGAATGTAAAATAAAAAAACAGGGGTAAGAATTCTTTAATTTATGGGAAACTTGACACTCTTAATGCATTTTCACAC
>NC_042974.1:48602718-48717718 GCF_901001165.1 Salmo trutta | reverse complement strand
GTGTTTTAAATGTCGACACTACATTATGAGAGTACCTCATCAGAAAATAATGATAGTCGAGTGGAGAAACATACCCACATTCTCTGCAAATAGCTGCCTTAACTGCCATATGTTTGAGCTAGGTACTATTTTGCTCAGAATGAAAATAGTTCCATGCAAGCCAGATCCCTAAAGCATATACAAGCCTTTAATAGCCCAGAAAAACTCTTAATCTATGGCCCAATATTGCATTTCACATTTGGTCAGCTTTTATCTAAAAGCTTTATTCCATATTATGGATATTGCTTTAGGGACCTTTGTGCCCCACCTGGAAGATAATCTGTAGGGAAATACTGTTGTTCTATAGGATGACAATGTTCCAGGTTAAATGTCACTTGCCTTGTGCTGCTCGATAAGAGCCCTGAGGGCATCCTCGTCGTCGGGCAGGGTGCCATGGAAACGGAGGCTCTGCTCAGCCTCGGCCAGCCACTCCAGCAGGATATGGACCGTAGAGTGGAACTCCTCAGCCTGCAGCCAGAGGACAGGGGACAGAGAGGTTCACCAACACACAGGTCTCCAAAAAGCATTCCTCTAAGCACTCAGCCAAGTCCTAATGGTTGCGTTCCAGGATAGTTTTTTTAGCAGACACACTGCACTACTCAGTAGATTGCTATGATCATATGAATGATGTTCCTAAGATGTTTCACAGATCTCTTTTTTTATATCAACCCATCCACCACTCCCCAAAGATTTGTTAGATCTGGTCATCTGCGAAACTGAATAAAAAGATGACCTGCAACGCCAGAAATGTAATTTGAATAGGTGATATAGAGAGGTTTGGCATAGTGAGAGTCCTACCTGACACAATGCCTGTTCCAGCCGGGTCTGTTTAGACACTGAGCGGGCGCACACAGTCTCCCAGCGAGCGCTCAGCTCCTGCATCTGAGCTTTTACCCAGGATGAGTCTTCATGGCTGCTCTCAATCAGGTCCTTAGCCGAACGCTTCAGGGCCGCAACGCTCCCCGTCCTCTTCCCCAGCTCCTTCTGGAACACCTGGAAGATACGTCAGGGAGAGAACTAATGAGACACGACACACAGACGCAGAGATACATGTAAACAAACACACAGACACAGAGAAACATGTAAACAAACACACAGACACACATACATACGCATACTGATCATGTTTCCCAATAACCACAAACTCCATCTATCCATTATTGAATATACAGCTCTTTGCCACATCACAAGTAATTATTGCTAGAATATCCCTTGTGCCAATATAAATTACACCAGTTTATACAAACAGTCATCTAGCACCATTTCCCTTAGGGCTAAGCTGTGGTCCTAAACAAAATAACCTAAATCAACACTGATTGTGAAAAAAAAGATTAATACAGTTCAACAGGGCTGAAACCTATCCAGCTAACACACTAACATTGTGCTAAAAGCACTTCCAATTTGAATAGTGTTGGGAAGGTTATTTTCTAAATGTAATCTGTTACAGTTACTTGTTACCTGTCCAAAATTGTAATCAGTAATGTAACTTTGGATTACCCAAACTCAGTAATGTAATTGGTTTACTTTCAGTTACATCCATCAAACGTATTTGGTGTGTCATCATAGTGGTCTCTGATTTGTGGTCAGACTCGCTCCGGTGGAACAAACTTAAATTTGTGCCTTTTTTCAATGCTGATTTGAATGTGATGGAGAAAACAAAAAGGTGTCATCATGTACTGTTTTGCAAATATCCAAGAAGTAATCATCTAGTTTTTTTAAAGTATCTGTAATCTGATTACATGTAACCGATTACATTTAATCCAATTACAGTGGCTTGCGAAAGTATTCACCCCCTTGGCATTTTTCCTATATTGTTGCCTTACAACCTGGAATTAAAATAGATGTTTGGGGGGTTGTATCATTTGATTTACACAACATGCCTACTACTTTGAAGATGCAAATATTTTTTTATTGTGAAACAAACAAGAAATAAGACCAAAAAACTGAAAACTTGAGCGTGCATAACTATTCACCCCCCAAAGTCAATACTTTGTAGAGCCATCTTTTGCAGCAATTACAGCTGCAAGTCTCTTGGGGTATGTCTCTATAAGCTTGGCACATCTAGCCACTGGGATTTTTGCCCATTCTTCAAGGCAAAACTGCTCCAGCTCCTTCAAAATGGATGGGTTCTGCTGGTGTACAGCAATCTTTAAGTCATACCACAGATTCTCAATTGGATTGAGATCTGGACTTTGACTAGGCCATTCCAAGACATTTAAATGTTTCCCCTTAAACCACTAAAGTGTTGCTTTAGCAGTATGCGTAGGGTCATTGTCCTGCTGGAAGGTGAACCTCCGTCCCAGTCTCAAATCTCTGGAAGAGTGAAACAGGTTTCCCTCAAGAATTTCCCTGTATTTAGCGCCATCCATCATTCCCTCAATTCTGACCAGTTTCCCAGTCCCTGCCGATGAAAAACATCCCCCACCATGCTTCACTGTGGGGATGGTGTTCTCGGGGTGATGGGAGGTGTTGCGTTTGTGCCAGACATAGCGTTTTCCTTGATGGCCAAAAATATCAATTTTAGTCTCATCTGACCAGAGTACCTTCTTCCATATGTTTGGGGAGTCTCCCACATGCCTTTTGACAAACACCAAACATGCTAACTTATTTTTTTCTTTAAGCAATGGCTTTTTTTCTGGCCATTCTTCCGTAAAGCCAAGCTCTGTGGAGTGTACAGCTTAAAGTGGTCCTATGGACAGATACTTTAATCTCCGCTGTGGAGCTTTGCAGCTCCTTCAGGGTCATCTTTGGTCTCTTTGTTACCTCTCTGATTAATGCCTTCCTTGCCTGGTCCTTGAGTTTTGGTGGGCGGCCCTCTCTTGGCAGGTTTGTTGTGGTGCCATATTCTTTCCATTTTTTAATAATGGATTTAATGGTGCTCCATGGGATGTTCACAGTTTCTGATATTTTTTTATAACACAACCCTGATCTGTACTTCTCCACAACTTTGTCCCTGACCTGTTTGGAGAGCTCCTTGGTCTTTATGGCGCCGCTTGCTTGGTGGTGCCCCTTGCTTAGTGGTGTTGCAGACTCTGGGGCCTTTCAGAACAGGTGTATATACAGTATACTGAGATCATGTGACAGATCATGTGACACTTAAGATTGCACACAGGTGGACTTCATTTAACTAATTATGTGACTTCTGAAGGTAATTGGTTGCACCAAAGGGGGTGAATACATATGCACGCACCACTTTTCTATTTAAAAAAAATATATAATTCTTTGACAAGTAATTTTTTTCATTTCACTTCACCAATTTGGACTATTTTGTGTATGTCCATTACATGAAATCCAAATAAAAATCTATTTAAATTACAGGTTGTAATGCAACAAAATAGGAAAAATGCCAAGGGGGATGAATACTTTTGCAAGGCACTGTACATGTTACTCCCCAACCTTGCTTCTGCACCCCCATGAAGTCATCTGGATGAATTTGAAGGCCATATATGGAGGGTGACTAAACCAAGCTCTGACTGTTGATCTACTTCAGCGCAGTGACTCAGATATCCTGCCAGGACATGCACCCTTTATTTCTCTGTGCCTCAGCAATCTCTTGTCTCTGCCAATTCAAACCAGCGTTTTGTCACATAACACAAGTTCCATTTCCGGGGGGGAAAAAATTACCGCTCTCGGGGCCATAATCCTATTTCATATATTTAGCCTGTGAGCCACAGGAAGGAGAATAAAATACACTGAACAATGAGAACAGGAAATCCACACACAGTATAGCTTCTGAATTTTGACTCCTATTACATGGTACACAAATAGGTAGGATATGTTTGAGCTTTAGAATCAAGTCAGATACATTTGCTTAGGCTCAGTAGGCACCTACTGCCATTGTTCCGTTGAACAAGGCACTTAACCCCCAAACTGCTCCAAGGCTACAACTCCTGTGGCTGCACAATAAAGATGTATTCTACGAATGTTTTTTTTTTTTACCTTGTGACTGTCAATGAGATTGAGGACCAGGTCTATATCTCCATGTACTGGCTGGTCCTCGGCCAGCTGAGGCTCCACTCTGTACAGCCAGTCAATCAGGGCCTGAAGGGCATCAGTAAACTGACCAGAGAACAGCAGTGCCTCCTCAAGCTTGTTTTGCCTGAGAGGAAACACAGATCATTGTTTGTGAAAATTCGTAATGACCCCTGATAGAAAACAATGATAGTTTCTGCTATTATATATGCAATATCATTACAATTTGACAGCAAAAACTTGACTGCGGCAATATGCATTTGAGAGGAATTATAGTTGAATCACAGTATATCGAAAGTCTTCACAAAGCCCACAGTTTCAGTATCCATCATCATCAAGATTAGATGACAGTAAAATATATAATAATATGCATATTATGTGTCCGATACACAGCAATGTGCAGGTCATGTCCTCTTACCTCTCAACTGACTTGCCACAGACAGTGTCCCACTTGTCCCTCAGTTCACTCAGCATGTCATCCAGCTTCTGGTTGTCGTCCTGCAGTGACGTCTTGTCCTTCAGGGCGCGTCCCGTACGACTGGTTGTGTCATACACCGAGTGCTTGCTCCCCAGCGCCTTCTGGAACTCCTGTGTGAACCAATGGTGGAGAGACATGGTCATTATATAGGCTAGTTTATCCTATCCAAGTCAGCCTGTGGCTGGTTTTTAGCCTCATCTCCAGCCGTTCAACGTTTATACGGTGTGTCTGGCAAAGAGAAACTAGTAGATTTTAGACTAGACAGCTGCACAGCCAACAATGAAATGTCCGAAATTTAACAGTAGCATAAGCAATTTGACGATGGTCTCACTTTCTGTTTTGTTATGAATTGACAGATCATCAGCAGCACAATTGAGAAACCACAGCTGAGTTATTTCTGAGTTACTACATATGATTTAACAGGTAGATTCCTTCACAGAGGATTGTCCCCCTAAGCTACAGTCTACATTCTGTCATGGATTGAAATGCGTGAGTGGCGTGTGTGATCTATTTGCTCATAAAGGACACTATGTAGTGGCTGAAACCAAAACAAGGGGTCACAATTCAAGCGTCTTTCATCCACACGGATTAAAAGTATCCAAAATCAGGTCCGTCCCTAATACATTCTGTACATCCAGGGATTATGAAAGGATTAGCAGAAACGCCTCACACACAACAGCTCAAAGACAACAACTGAATAGCCTAGTCCCTGACACCTAAATCACTCATGAATACTGTATACTATAATTAAAAACAAATATGTTTTAAGTGAGAAGTAGGCATTGGTCTGAAGATGAAAAATAATGGAAATTCACGAGCAGCACAATGTTTACTCCACCCATGCTCTACAGTACCAAGGCTTTCCAGCACACAGGTTTGACCTACTTCATTAGCTATGCTGGTCTATCGTAGTTCAAACAATGTGTATGCAGGTTGCTTAAGATTCAAACCTCAAACAGCCTAATTCATACTCTAAGAGGAAGTGTTCCCACAATAATGTGATTTGTACCGCATACAAGTTACACTTTTGGATTCTTCACACACACCACACTAATCCCATTCCACTACCTTTCCAAGCTTTTTTTTATTATATGAAAGCAAGCTTTGCTTTTATACTTACAAGACAATCATGTTTGATTGGGCAAGCTATTTTGTCTTGTAGTAATGTGGTGCCTGCCTGTATTTCCTTAAACCTTTATTTTAGCAATGCATGTCATTTAGAAAAAACGAAATCATAATATTTTTTGGTTCAGTAGGTGCCCAACATAACAACAGGTAGGTGGTGTGTTGGACACAGTCCCTCATATATAAAGGTCTACCGAGCCTGTCTCCATTCCTGATTTCTGGAACCATTAGTTTACCTGTATAATATTACCATAAGCTCAAAAACACTTGTTTTGCGAACATGGTCCTGTTTTATCAATTGCTGTGCTGATCAATGGGTATTCATTACCTCTCTCAAATGAATATGTAGCTTAAAGTTGTGTGTATTTGTATTTATTTTTGCAATAAAGATAGTGACGCTATAATAATGCACACATACAATAGGCCTATATCTAAAAATACCTACAGCCTAACAATATATACAATAAGGCCTATATCTAAACATACCTACAGCATAATGTATGTATGTATGTATGTATGTATGTATGTATGTATGTATGTATGTATGTATGTATGTATGTATGTATGTATGCATGTATACACACACACACACGTGTATACATACATACATACACACGTGTATACATACATACATTAGGCTGTAGGTATGTTTAGATATAGGCCTTATTGTATACATTGTTAGGCTGTAGGTATTTTTAGATATAGGCCTATTGTATGTGTGCATTATTATAGCGTCACTATCTTTATTGCAAAAATAAATACAAATACACATATATACACACACATACATATATATATATATATATAGAGCGGTGGAAATTTGTCCTTCAGTCTGGAGTTCAAATTGGAGATTTTTGGTTCCAAACACAGTGTTTTGTGAGACGCGGTGTGGGTGAACGGATGATCTCTGCATGTGTATATCCCACCGTAAAACATGAAGGAGGAGGTGTTATGGTGTGGGGGTGTTTTGCTGGCGACACTGTCTGTGATTTATTTAGAAATCAAGGCACACTTAACCAGAATGGCTACCACAGCATTCTGCAGCGATACGCCATCCCATCTGGTTTGCGCTTAGTGGGACTATCAATTGTTTTTCAACAGGACAATGACTCAACACACCTCCAGGCTGTGTAAGGGCTATTTGACCAAGAAGGAGAGTGATGGAGTGCTGCATCAGATAACCTGGCCTCTACAATCCAACGATCTCAACCCAATTGAGATGGTTTGGGATGAGTCGGACTGCAGAGTGAAGGAAAAGCAGCCAACAAGTGCTCAGCATATGTGAGAACTCCTTCAAGACTGTTGGAAAAGCATTCCAGGTGAAGCTGGTTGAGAGAATGTCAAGAGTGTGCAAAGTTGTCATCAAGGCAAAGGGTGGCAACTTTGAAGAATCTCAAATATAAAATATATGTTGATTTGTTTAACACTTTTTTGGTTACTACATGATCCCATATGAATTATTTCATACTGTTGATGTCTTCACTATTATACTACAATGTAGAAAACAGTAGAAATAAAGAAAAACCTTTGAATGACTAGGTGTTCTAAAACTTTTGACCGGTAGTGTAGATGTCTATGTTTGGTTTAGATTTGGTCCAGTCCAGACTGGACCAAATCTGAACCAATCATAGACCTCTGTTTCAAAAGTTTGGACAGCACAGTACAGTAGAGTAGTGGTTCTCAAACTTCTCGATGGGGACCCCAGGCCGTTCCATGTCATTGATATATTCCAGAGCTAGCACACCTGATTCAACTAATCCTCAAGCTCTTGAATAGCTAGTTCAGAGCTTCAGCAAAATGTGAAACGTCTGTGGGTCCCCGAGGAGAGGTTTGAGAACCACTGCAGCAGAGCACAGTAGAGTGCAGTAAATTTCAGTAAAAAAAAGGAACTTGACACTGTTGATCAGTCAGCGCAAATTTGGATTAAAATGGTATGTACACTAGAGCCACGTCTTTCTTGTGCCTTTTGCAGCTTGTTTCTAGCCTAAAGCATTGCAGAGTTATACATCCTATACTGTACATTTATATAATCCGGGTTTTGGGGGGCATTAGCTCTCTTCCCCACCCCTAGCGCTGTGCTAACTATGTTTTGTAGAAAAATGTAGGACTGGCATTTGGACGTGAGCTTGTTATCGTTAGCTAACTTCTGTGTCAAGGTCAGCTGTTGTTGTCTGGCTCTAGCTATCTAGCTAATGGCTGAAGTTATTTGTGTAACAAACCTTCCATAAACAAATATAGCTAGATAACTGGTGTTAGCTAGCTAGCTAGAGAGGCTAGCTACTGGAATTTGGACAAGCACGCTAACGTTAGCTAATCAAAATATCTGTTTGCATTTATTGATTAACCACAGCCTGTATACTGTACCACCATTAACAGTGAGCTCCAAAGTATTGGGAGAGTGACACATTTTTTGTTGTTTTGGCTCCGTACTTTAGCACTTTGGATTTTATATGATACAATGACTATGAGGTTAAAGTGCAGACTGTCAGCTTTAGGGTATTTTCATCTATATCGGGTGAACCGTTTAGAAATTACAGCCCTTGTTGTACAACATTTTAATGTGGATGCTACCATCATTACAGATAATCCTGAGTGAATCATGAATAACGATGAGTGAGAAAGTTAGACACAAATATCATACTTCCAAGACATGCTAACCTCTCACCATTACAATAACATGGGAGGTTAGCATTTTTGGAGGGGTATGATATTGTGCATCTGTAACTTTCTCACTCATCATTATTCACGATTCATTCAGGATTATCCATAATCATGGTAGCATCCACATGAATGTAGAAGTGTTTATAAACATGTTATATTCTTATTTACAATAAAAGTGACTCCAAAATGACACAATACATTATTTACCATTAATTTCTATCGTCCACAAAATAATCTGAAATTTGTAGTGTCACAAGCTTGATATAGTCATTGCGTGCTATGAATATGGGACCAAATACTTAATTTTTTACTTCCTTAATAGACATAAGTGAATTTGTCCCAATACTAAATTGGGAGGACTATGTACAAAAAGTACTGTTGCTTGACCCAGTTAGATAGAACTCTGAGATTCGGCTAAAAAGATGTTAGCATTGTCAGAATTTTACAAAAAGGTAGCACATCATTGGTTCTTAATGGACAGAAATGAGCATGTGAGAGCAATAAATTATAAATGTAATAAAAACTGTTGCACCTACAAACTTAGTCAATCCAAAATATATTAAGTCCAATGGTCACCTTATGGACGATATAGCCTCAATTTAATCCATCATCTAGAATTTAAAATAGGTAGGCACAGAAAATACTCTGAAAACTCAATTGCTAACGACCCTGTTAAAAAATTAGGTATGTGGTTCTTGGCGAGAGGCGGGGAGTGTGTTGTGTACCTCCAATCAAGCAGATTTGCCGATATTTATAGAGATTGGCGTCATATTGCCTTAGATATGATGGTAGGGAGGTTTGAATTTAACATTGAGTTTGAAAAACAATGTCATACTATTTTGGGGGCAATAATATATAAATCCCATACCCTAAAATGGCTTTTACAGTAAAATAGTGTTAGATTTCTCTTTGTATGGTTCACTATTAAAAAACCCCCACAAAACTGTGGTTTTAAAGACAGCTGCGTTTGAAATTCACAGTTTTGATAAATGACTATGGTGCTGCTGCAGATGTTTACTGTGCTAAATGACTCTCCTTCATAAAAGTCTGACTATCGGAGGGGTCTCGCCAACTCTTCCCCCCCCCCCCCCCCCCCCCCCCCAAGGAAAAGGATTCAATGAGGTTCAGTTAGTTCAGTCACCTTGTGCTGGGTCAGCTGCATCTTGATCTTGTCAGGGTCGTTGGCGATTTCCAGCTCGGAGTCCAAGGCCTTCTCCGACTCGTCCAACCATTCCGTCAGCTTGTTCCAGGTTTCGTGGAACTGAGGGGAGAGATGTAGCAAATGAGGCTTGCGTAAACCGCACTGTGATATATGACTTCCTTTGATTTATTGTTCTATGTTTGGATGAGTAATTTCAGCGCCAAGAAAAGTGATGGGTTCGTACTAATGAAAGAGCTCTGAGGCCAGTTTGTAAAACCAGACTTCCTGTAATACTGATACAGCTTTCCTGCGATAATAAGCACCATAATGTAGTTGTGACACATCGTCTAGTCGACTTTTGTCTGCAAAGCATTAATGTACTGTACGGTATTTGACCTCACACCTCGTGACCTCACTTCTCTGTTTCTCTAAAAATGCCTATTGCCCAGTTATGTGGAAAGATGATGACGTCAACTACAGACCACCTGTCTAACTTCCTCTGTCACCCTCTCGCTCACCCCCTCTCTCCATCTCTCCTTCCACTATGACTCTCTCTCTCTCACTTATTTTTTTCGACTTACATCAATTTCATATCCCACTTCAGTGTGGCTAGACTGCTGACTCCTAGCATATCAGTTTAGGCACTGTGTACTACTGTGTAATACTGTACCAACTGTGTAGTACATCAAGTGTGCCCAAGGTGCTGTACCTGTTTGGCCCTCTTCCTGGCATCATCCAGCAGACGGCCCCTCTCCACAGACCTCTGCACCACCTTCTCCCAGCGGCCCTGCACACTGATCAGCAGGTTCTTGATCAGCACCACATCCTGCTTCTGGCTGAAGTACTTCAGGTGGGTCCCTGTCTTATCCAGCTCAACGATCTGCTCCCTGTGGGAGTTCACCTCCGTCACAAACACCTGCCAATACACACACATCAGAGGACCATGACAAATGTTACAATAGTGTTACACAGCGGAGTTGATCTTTTTTTTATACAATTTTTGTAAGTAGAATGAGCAGAGTTCTGGATGAGAGTCAAATGGCCTTGTTGAGCCGTGGTTGGCCTGCTTGCACTGCAAGCTGTCTCGGCTATGGGACCTAAGCCCATCAATTGTTTGTGCTATTGATATCATTAATACAAATTAAATCAGGATAGGAGGCTGTTTGGGTTAATTATTACATAATACTGAACACTGAAATGACAAATCATCAAAACCTATCAACAAATAAATCGATGTGTTATGTTAATTGTCTTCACAACGACACATACCTTGTGCTCATCTATCTGGAACATGATGTTTTCCAGGATGAGGGAGGCAGGAGAGGACATAGTGAGAGTCTGTTCAGCTTGGGTCAGCCAGTTGATGAAGTCCTGGAGAGAGTTATGGAATTCTGTGGCCAGAGTCAAGGCCTCCTCCAGTTTCACCTGAAGCACAGAGACAACAAAGCCACCTGAGAAACATAGCATTCTTCCTACTGACACAAACATTCACACACGGATGTGCACACACACACAAACTGACAGACAAGTTTGCCTAGCAAATACACACACTCAGACACACACACACACACATACTCTAACCTTAACCTAAAAACCTAACCTTAACCCCTAATGCTAAAACTAACCCTAGCTCCTAACCCTAACCCTTAATGTAATTCTAACCCTAACACTAATTCTAACCTTAACCCTAAACCCCCTCGAAATAGCATTTGACCTCGTGGGGACTAACAAAATGTCCCCAGTTGGTCAAATGTTTGTTCTGGTCCCCACAAGAATAGTTAAACACGTCCATACAGACACACACAAACACTCACCAAAAAACACACACAGGTTGTTTGTTCATTTGTTGCCACAGCATTAGGTAATGATTGTAATTGGTCCAAACATGACTGACCTCTGTTTAGGCAGAGGAAGTCAGCATCTCTGGACTAGCTCAAGGGAAGAGGATGAGCTATCAAAACGATGCATCCTCTACAGTTATAAAAATAGCATCAATTAGCCTTTGATTGAATCAAACAGATGTATTCAGTGTGGTCGGTCCAACAGGGAGGATGAGTTTTGCCTTTGCCAGGCAAGCAAAAGAGTACAGCTAATGCTATATCCTCATCACGATAAACAATGGGGTAATAACATTACAGTCATTACAAGCCTAATGGAAAGTAAGTACTGTCTCCGGTATACAGTGATGTCTCTTTCTCCATGTTGGTTAATTTAGCTTTAATTCTGAATGAAGTGTGCTATCTTGACAAGCTAGCAAAATGCTTAGAAAATGCAGTGAGTTAATTCGTAGAGTATGCATGGCATACAGTACAGTACACCATAGTTCAGTGGTCACCAAACTTTCCTGAGTCAAGATCACTTTCTGAGTCAAAATGAATGCCGAAATCTACCGCTCTGATTTTTTATTAACATGACTTAAAAAACGTAAGCCTATGTAACATAAACCAATTAAAAACAGTATTGTAACAATGAGGTTTGTGCAGTAAGCTATAGGCCCAATACATTATCACCGCATACTGGCTTTGCTTGAATTTACCTGCCAATGCATTGTTGTTCAGACATTTTTTTAGGTAGGCTAGGCTATATGATCACAACGGTAATAGATCCATTGGTGTATTACTTGTGAGGCACTGCTGAGTGAGCGTACATTTAAATCATTTGCTTTTTATTTTACTGGGCTGATGGTGCCTGCATCTGATGGTCAGTCAGCGAAGGGAGAGAGCAGCAGACTGAGCGTCCGTCTCTCAACATCCCTCCGCTCTCCCATTCCTCCACTGACACTGACCAAAAAAGGACACCGTCTTCCAGCTGATGGCGAAACTCAAGTCGCACCACATTATTTCTGCCTCATGCACAAATTCATGTTGTTACTCTTATAAACAGAGGAAGTGAAATATTCCTCGATATTAAAAAAGACCCAAGCTGCTAATAATAACAACAACCCAAGCCTATACATACACTTTCCTACTCATTCATTACTGCTGCAGTGCTTGTTGTAGCGCTGTGTGGAAATAGGAAGAACACACATTTTATGGCTTATAAAAGTGTTGAATATAAAGTGTTGACAGTGCTGAGTAAGAACTTAAACATGAACTCATTCATAAAAACAGCAGCTCTTAGATGTATTCGTTGACAGTCTCTCTCTAGTCATGTTTTAAATGTTTTGAAATCTCACAGTATTTTTCCATTGCTTTCTTTTGTGCCTGCTAAGTTATTGCAGACTCTGTCATCTGAGCAATCTGATTGGCCAGCGGTAGACCTATAGTGCACTTGATTTCCTCTCTAGGCCCACCGGGAAGCCAGTTTGTACCTTCAGACACACGAAATGGCAACAGTTTGCCTAACGGCGCGCAGGGAAGCTGAATTGGCTGCACCTACCACCAACAGCCCGAGACTATTTGATTAAGAGACTTGACTGAGTTAGGAACAAACCCACATCCAACCCCAGCATTCCCTTTACATCCCATCCAACGTTTCAGCTGTTCATTAGAATGTCTCTGAAGAGGACTGTTCCATGATGACTAATGAGTCAGGCACTTCCCAGTAGACATCTGATCTGCTGGGTGACCACATCCTATGTGCTTGCCAACCTTATCTGCTGTACAGCATTTATTACCACCTCATGGATTATAGGTTTAAAATGTACAGTAGAGTACAGGGTATGGAAGGGGAGTGAACAAATGCTGAGCAGTATTGTCCCACAGGGGATATAATAAATCTCAACATTATGAATCATCAGACAAGTTCAGAACACTTGGTCGCGTGTGACCCATTCTAGCCAGGGTTTCCCTAGATCATTTGTCAGACGGAGCACAATAGGCCCCCAAATAATCCCAAACATCCAGGGCTTCTCAAATTAACATTTCCAATTGAAACCAATTTAAGACGCTTTTTTTTTTACGCAGGAAGTCTGGGCAGAGCTAGGAATGGTGGCCCATTCTGAAAGGGAACACTTGATTCATCCCATCTCAGCCCAACAACGCTGCTCCATGTCGCTTTACACTCCCTACCTTTCTCTCAGCCACCTTGACCTGTACCGACTCCCTCTTGTCCTGCAGGTTCCTGAGGTCCTGCTCTGTGTTGCTGTCCTGGCCGGAGGGGGTCATGGTGAGCAGCTGCTGACCTTTGTTCATCAGCTGCTGGTAGAGCTCCTCCTTGGCCTCTAATGTAGAACATAACTCCTGCAGGAGACCAAAAACATGAGGGGCTTAAAAAATATGTCTGCTGTTAGTATTAGTGTCCATTATAAATGAGTTGTTTGGATCCTGGATGCTGATTGGCTGTCAAAGACACACCTAAAGTCATGTCATTTACCTGTGACTGTATTCAGCACATATCACAGCCTCTTGTGCCTTATTGCTTAAATAATAGCACTGAAACTGTTTTACAATTCAAATTAATGGAATTTAGACAATAAGTCTAGTATGCTTTTATTGTTGTTATTCTGTCAGTGTCCATGTCTGCTTGGTTACTGCTTCTTTACCAGTTTATTTTGTAAGCTAATATATTCCAAATCAAGTCCAAACATGATGACAGAATGAGAATACTAAGGGCAAACATAGCCAAGCTTTTCCACACGTAAATTCAAACCTTCAAATCCCAAGTAAGTTCAGAGTATTATAATATACATTTTTTCTAAACAATCTTCTGTTTTGGTTCCCATAATGCTAAATGGAAGTCCCAGAATGGAGCATTCATAGGATAACCCAGACACTCTCACTATCAGAGGAAAAGCAAACAAGAACATGTCCCCTCCAACATTCTCTGAGCACAGTCAGGGTTTAATCCATTTGTACACTTTCTTTGGGGGCTTTAATGAGTAGGACACATTATCGTACATTTCGCAACATCATTTCATTTTCACACTTCACACTTCAGAAAGAAACGCAGACAAGACCTGAGTTGCGCCCTTACAAGCCTGCCATCTGTATGAGGCCTTTTATATGGTTAAATACATACCAGATGGGCGTTAAGCTGCTCGCGGGCCGTGTCTGGTAA
The DNA here is from genome assembly GCF_901001165.1 of Salmo trutta. Classification (NCBI taxonomy): domain Eukaryota; kingdom Metazoa; phylum Chordata; class Actinopteri; order Salmoniformes; family Salmonidae; genus Salmo; species Salmo trutta. The sequence goes on along the minus strand of NC_042974.1, from coordinate 48,703,304 downwards.
GCCTCCCACAGCCTTTGATGCCAACAGCTGACGCTCTGTGTCTTTCAGCCATTGCTGCATGTCTTCGATCTCGCCATGGAAACCTTGGGCCTGCAACACAATACAGCCTGAGTCAGAACAATGGACCTCATAGACGTATTGTGTGGAATTCAAGGGTGGGAAAAGGGAATGTTATGAGAAGTTATTAATTCCTCAGATACATTAATGACCAAACATGGTTTGGTCTGAGGTTATTTGACAGAGTGAACGATGGTGTCTGTGAACAGTTTAATCAATGAACATATTCAATGTTTAATTGCCTGAAACCAGCATGGCTTTTTTCCTTCTAATTGTTTTCATTAATTTAATTCCCCATTTGAACCAGATAATGTAACAATGTCTACACTCAATGTTACAATGTTGTCTACGCACCATGTTTTACATATTCATTGTACTGCATGTTTGTTTTGGAAATCCACTTTTGTCCGTAAAATGCTTCTGACAGAGCTTTTTAGGTTTACTGCGTACTAAAGTGAAACATTATTGGAAAATACATTGATTTCATTTTTGGCAACCCTTTCGCAACCCTCTCTAAAAATCAAGAGGGCTTACGTTTCGGAAAGTTTATTTCATACTCTTAAAACATTCCTTATTCCTGGCCATAAAACTGTTAGTAACAGTAGAAATATACTTAATAACAACCCTTTAAAAATTATTCAAATAAAATGACATATTCACTGGTCATTCACATTCCTTATATCACTCCTTTGACACCTCACATCAAAGCATTCCCCGAAATGTCAAAGTTATGAATAAGAGCAACTATAGCTGGGTTAGGAAAGGGGAGGCAGGAGGTGGAGGGCTTACATTATTTCTCTGTACCTCGTACTCCCACTACTCTAAAACCTTCTTTATGAATTTTTGAAAAACAACATTAATACAATCCAGCAGAGAACATCAATCATAGCTTCAGTTTCAGATATGAGTCATTATGGTGCCAGATTCCATATGGCAGCTGGGTATGGTGAAGGGGTGAGGCAGACTGAATATGAATCAGGGTGAGGTACAGATGAAGGATCTTAATTTGACCTATATTGCCACAGCAAAATAATCCTGCAGCAACATGATTTGAACGTTTAGTCCAAAATGTTGCTTGATCTGTGCTTATATTACGAGCTGGCCAAAAGTAGTCTACATGAAAAGTGCAATACTGTTAAAATAAGCATGTGTTAGTGTGAGTTTTCAGTGAATTTATGTAAACCACAAAGCTCATCTGAAAATTCTCAGCAACAAAAGAGTAATCAAATTAGGATCCTACATACAGTGCGTTATTTCATAGTTTTGACGTCTTCACTATTTTTGTACAACGTAGAAAATAGTTCAAATAAAGAAAAACCCTTGAATGAGTAGGTGTCCAAACTTTTGACTGATACTGTATACCTGAAGCAGAGCACCGTCCAGCTGGTGTCTCCTCTGCTCTGTCTTCTCCAGGATGTTCTTCCAGCGCTGGGTGAGGTTCTCCAGTTTGCTCTGCAGTCCAGAGGCTTCCTCTCCAGAGGTTGACTCCACCAGGTCAGTACCAGCCTTATTGACCACCTCCACCGTGGTCTTATGGGCCATCACATCGTTCTGGAGGACCTGGAAACATCACAGTACAAGGGATGGTTAAACACTAGGCCAGTAGGATCAAATAAATAAGGCCCAAAGATCTGATAGCACTAAACTGGAAGAAAAAAAATGATAAAAAAGAGTGAGTGTCTACTCCATACTAATGCCGTGTTCACGTCATGTCGGAAACTATATCCGACTTGCTTACTCCTTGTAGATGGATGGTACCTGAGTTTCCCACTAGGGAAGTATCAGAATCAACCAATAGGAAGCATTTTAATTCTGAGGTCCCGAGTTTCGGACATGACGTGAACACGACATAAGTATCTCTGACTGCCTATTTATTCTAATGGTTAAGTACAAATATGGTATAATCTGCTAAACTCTTATGGGACATACGTTTAGTAATGGAAAGGAGAAGACTAGATAAATCTGCTGCACGGTGGATTAAATCCCTGCATGGTGGTCCTCAACCTGACTGGTCAGACCCACATAACTTACATTTTCCACTGTCTGTGGAGGATGGCTCAAAATACACATAGCCATTAAGGTGTCAGATAGATTATAAATTATAGGGGCTTTTGGAGAGGGAAGTGAAATCGATCAAATGCATTTGAAAGACTGTGGTCTGGGCAGATTTGTATGTGCTTATAATACATGTTGTACAGCGTCGTGTACGCAGACTGTGTAGGGTTGAACTTTGATGTTTGTTGTTGTGGTTAATCAAAAGGGTTATGAGGGTCAGGAGGTCATGAAAGGGTCACGTCAAGCTGCTCTGCAGTTACTGTAGTTGCATGAAAAAAATACTGAAATAACACTTTATACGAACAGGGGGAGATATGTCTTACGTGGTGCTTGGCGAGCTCGATCTCAATGGCTTTGGGGTCTCCTGCAGCCTTCCTCTGCTCATTAAGCAACTCTTCCGTGTTGCTCATCCAGGCCAGAAGCTCATCCAGCGCATGCTGGAACTGCCCCAGAGCCAACAGCGCTCCCTCTAGTTTGTGCTGCACACAATCAGGACCAACACAAGTTCATACAAGAGTCACATGAAAATACTCCTCATGTGAACTGACCCATAATCAGTCTTTCTTTCATGGGAATGAGAGGGAAAGGGGCCTTTTCCAGTTAGAGAAACAGTACACTGTTCATTGTCTTTAAAAGGTTCTGATTAAGCAATAAAGCCAGAGGGAGTGTGGTATATGGCCAATATACCACGGCTAAGGGCTGTTCTTAGGCACGACACAACCCCCGAGGTGCCTTATTGCTATTATAAACTGGTTACCAAAGTAATTAGAGCAGTAAAAATAAATGTTTTGTCATACCCATAGTATACGGTCTGATATACCACGGCTGTCAGCCAATCAGCATTCAGGGCTCTAACCACCCAATTTACAACTGCGTTTATACAACGGGTGGGTCTAATCCTGGACGCTAATTGGTTAAAACCGCATTCCAGCCGGTGTCTATACAAAATAAGACAAATGTCTTATCTTCAACAAGTATAGCACACACTCTAGAAATAGTATTGAATTATACTTATAAGGTTCTGCTATTTTCAATCACCCCCGCTTCCCTCACCCTACTATAGTAAACCTCCAGCCCCTGTCTGACCCACCTGTCTGACCCACCTGTCTGACCCACCTGTCTGTTGATGATATTTTCATCCAGGTTGTCCCAGAGCATTTTGAGCTCGGTCATGGGCTCTTGGATGGCACAGCGGTCGTACTCCTCCGTCACCTTCTTCAGCAGTAGGCCCGCCTGGTGGTTCAGACGCTCCATCTCGATCTGGAGCTGATACGCCTCACCTTTGAACTCCTGAAACACCACGCCACATAAGGGATTGTCAAGGGAACCTGTCAATATAACTACAGGGCTATGATCTGGAAAAAACTAAACATCTGACCCTTCCAGCCTCTCACAGTGAGGTAGTGCTCATTGATAATGTACGCTCCCCACCGTTTTCTGCTCCCAATAAGTTATATTTTAATATACACTGAACAAAAATATAAACGCAACATGTAAAGTGTTGGTCCCATGTTTCCTGAGCTGAAAAATACCAGAAATGTTCCATACGCACAAAAAAAGCTTATTTAGCAAAAATGTTGTGCACAAATTTGTTTACATGCCTGTTAGTGAGCATATCTCCTTTGCCAAGATAATCCATACACCTGACAGGTGTGGCATATCAAGAAGCTGATTAAACAGCATGATCATTACACAGCTGCACCTTGTGCTGGGGACAATAAAAGGCCACTTTAAAATGTGCAGTTTTGTCACAACACACAATGCCACAGATGACTCAAGTTTTGAGGGAGTGTGCAATTGGCATGCTGACTGCAGGAATGTCCACCAGAGCTGTTGCCAGAGAATTTAATGTTAATTTCTCTACCATAAGCTACCTCCAACATTGTTTTAGAGAATTTGGCAGTACGTCCATCTGGCCTCACAACCACAGACCACGTGTAACCACGCCATCCCAGGACCTCCACATCCGGCTTCTTCACCTGCCTGATCGTCTGAGGGGGGTGCTGAGGATCATTTCTGTCTGTAATAAAGCCATTTTGTGGGGAAAAGCTCATTCCAATTGGCTGGGCCTGGCTCCCCAGTGGGTGGGCCCGTGCCCTCCAAGGCCCACCCCTGCCCAGTTATGTGAAATCCATTGATTAGGGCCTAATTTATTCATTTCAATTGACTGATTTCCTTATATAGTATGAACTGTAACTCAGTAAAATCTTTTAAATTGCTGCATGTTGCGTTTATATTTTTGTTCATTATAACTACCATTGATACAGGTCAAAAGCTTTATCAAAAGATCACTTACTGGGAGCATGGGAATCACAGGAGGTTGGTGGCACCTTAATTGGGGAGGATGGGCTCGTAGTAATAGCTAGTGCGGAGTAGGTGGAATGGTATCAAACACTTCAAACACATGGTTTCCATGTGTTTAATTCCATTTGTGCCTTTCCAGCCATTATTATGAGCCTTAGTCCCCTCAACAGCCTCCACTGATGGGAATAGCAAACATTGAGCGACATTACTTTTTTCTATTTGTTCAGCTCCTGTGCAAATGTGGATGTGCCTAAAACCACCTCCATTAACTATTCCTTTTGAGAAACACGATAGCTTTGTCTTGTTGTAGATCAAAGGACAGAAGTCTATTGCATTGCTCTCTGGAGTATTAATGACACTGCTGCAGTGTTCTTACACTGTCGTCCAATAAGGGTAGGGCATGAACTGAACATTCACAGCATAAAAACAGACGTTGTTTTCTCTGTAATGTTGACATGAAATAAATCAACACAATAACTTGGGGGAGATCAATTCAAAGTTCTTCATGATGTTTCGATCAGATACGTGTGGAAATAGATCAATGGTTTGGTCTAAGATTGCTCATACATCTAGCTAATGCATTCTATATAATACAGGAACACAATACCTTGAGTTCTTCAATCTGCTGCTTGACAGTGTCCAGGTCTGTACCCACAGGTGACATAGAATCCAGTTTGTGCTCCACGATGTCCACCCAGTCAAACATACCCTGTAGACAGAGGGAGTGGGCACCATTGTCACTGGAAGAATACAACGCTAGCTTTAAAACAGCTCAGATTTCACATTCATTATCATTAATATATCACTTAATCCACCAATTGTCATGGAAAACCAACACTGTCAACGAAAAAGAGTTATTAGCACATGGTGAAATAGAGACGGACCTTAACTTAATCACTCAAGTCTAGGATGGTTGTAAATGGGTAGTACATTTATAGCCAACAGACTACATCTAAGCCTTTTTAAACAACTTCATTAAAATTAGACACATACACCACTACAAACAATCACAACCAATATAAAGAAAACACATAAATGAAGGATCTCCAAATATAGCAACACTGCCTGTTACATGACAATTTACTTTGATCTATCTGTGCCTAGTAAATTGCTCAAAGTCATTGTAAACTCTGTCCCTTGATTCTGTCTGAGAGGTGTGAACGACGATGCTAAGTGGTAACATTAGATGGCAAACACTGATTAACAATAATACAATAACGTTGCCTGATTAATAGGTCCATTGATAGGGCCTTTGAATAACACAAAACCACTGACACTTCAATCAACATTAATTAAGACCTGAATATGTCTTGAGTAATGGGGGTGACTTTCTCTTTCCTATGAGTAAATACACAGGAGGCAAAGTGAAACTTCTGAATTCATTGAGTAATGCAACCTCAAACTACTCAGAAGTTTCGCATGACATACTAACAATGGTATTCATCTCCTAAGAGTCCAAACCACTAGCTGCTTAGTGTTAGTCAGTGTATTCAATGACAGCAAGGCAGTGTTCAGTAGGCAAGGAATGGGAGATAACGTTTTATCTGATCTTGAGCAATAAGATTTTCAATTTCTGTTGCGAAACATTTTCCCATTGTGTGCCCTACTGAACAGGTCCTGGTGTTTGACAAAGCATAGCAGCTAAATCATAACGAACAGTAATGTACCTGCAGGCCATCCTGGAACTGCATAGCAGCCTGCATGGCCTCATCCAGTCTGTCCACTCTCTCCTTCAATGCCTTGTTCAGAGTCTCCCATGCCGAGTTCACCTGGGGAAAACAACAACAAAGGTCAGGGAATAGGATCCATGCACAGCTGTTGGATACAAATACTACTCTATATGAAAATACAAATAAATAAATCATGATCAAATTAGACATGTGATTTCCCAGCATTACATATATCCTTATGTAAGTCAATAAGATATCTACAAGTACTAAGGTATCTGTCATTTAGTTAGCATTTTTTCGAGTCCGTGAGCAAAGTGATTTGTTTCTTCTTATTTAAAGGTGATGTTCTGATGTCATTGATTACCTCATCAATACTCTTCTTTATGACTGGCTTATCTGGTTCGCCACAGGCAGCCATAAGCTCCGCCCCCAAGTTCCGCACCACATCAAGCTCCTCCTGAAGCCCGTCAATCTCCTCCTTGAAGCTCTGGGAGAAAAACCAACTATCAGTCCCGAAAAGTACATTAACCTACTATCACATCAAACTGTATATAGATTACATTGGCAATGGTATCTTGTTTAAGCTGCTCCAATGGTTACATGTTACATAAATGTAAGGAACTTTATTTAACATAGCAAGACAAAAATAAATGGTACACTGTAATGCTCCTTAATCAAATCAAATGTATTTATAAAGCCCTTCTTACATCAGCTGATGTCACAAAGTGCTGTACAGAAACCCAGCCTAAAACCCCAAACAGCAAGCAATGCAGGTGTAGAAGCACCTTAAAGTGAACATATTTTGATGCTCTTTTACCTCCAGAGATTCCTGCTGCTGTTTCACCACAGAGGGGTCGACTCCAGGCTCCTCCAGCTCCCTCAGCAGGTCCTGGGTGTCCTTGATGGTAACGATGAGGGCACAGTGGTCACACCAGAACTTGTCTGCCAGGTCCATTACATCCAGCAGCTTGGCCTCCCTCTCCTCCATCAGGGCATGGATCTCATTCCAGGTGAACACCATCTGGTCCAGCTTGTCTTGCACAGCTTGGAAACACAGAGAAGTAATAGTCTTATTTATTTAGGTCTTCCAACCGTTCTGTACAGGGACGCAACTTTGGGTTTAGGAGTGGGGGGGACATAATTATTATTATTATTTTGTTTTATTATCCACTCGGATAAACACTCCAAACAGCCTACCCGACCGCTCAGAGGCGTCCGCATGGTCCTAAAGCACACCGTTGCCTTGTTTTGTATCACATTCCAATGATAAAACAGGGGGGTGGGGGGACAAAAATGCAATTTCAGGATGTGGGGGGACATGTCCACATCCCCAGTGAAAGTTGCGCTCCTGGTTCTGTAATATGGTGTGGTGTCTGGCAGTTTGAGACTAGGTCTTCAGCCAACTCATTTATTTGGCTAGAGAGAGAACTTCAGCTGCTTTTGATTGGCAGCTGATGTAGCGGCCGAGCTAGCCATCCAAACCATACACTTCAACAACAGCTGAAGAGAGTAAACAATGGGTTGACCTGTAGTAGTGTGTGGCTACAGTCATGTGCTGTACAGTCTTCCCAAACATCTCCAAAACTAGTAGTGCTAACAAGCATTTCCCACAATGATAGGTACAGGGGAAACAACAGATGTTACCTTTAGCAGATATGTCCTTGTCAGCTCCCGCTGAGCGAGCGATCATCTCCTCTCCGCGCTGCTTGAGCGTGTCGTAGGAAGGCTGCAGTTTCTCCAGGTCCACGGACACAGCCTTGTTCTCTGTGATCTGCTCCCTGATCTTCTCCACCTCCACGGAAATGGAGGGAGGCTGGCGCAGGCGCTCAGCGATCCGCTCCAGGGACTCCAGCATGGGCTCGATCTTGTCATGGAACTAGGGGGAGAGGGGAACATGGTCAAACTGGCTGCGTGGGTCTAAACAATCTACATATAATTATCAAATAAAGTACTTAAGTATTTATCCAAAGCACTTTTATTTAGTGAAATACTAAGGGTTAAGAGACTCAATCAATTAGCCACTAGAACAAGCAATCTACTACATCAATGCTCATTACATGCTCCTGGAAGAACTTCCAAACAACTAACCCTCATTTATTTTCAAAGTCAAAATCATTCAACCTAGAACAACAGGGCCATTGTCTACTTTAATATAGTAGATATAGTAGGGTTCAATATAGTAGGGTTCAACCCTGTTGAACCCAACTGACTCTGCAGGTGAAATCCACTCTCTCTGAACCAGACGTGCCCTGCTGCTACCATTGGTATTTTTGTCCTGTTTTCAAAGGAAGGATATGAATAATGTTTCCTTTCCCTCTAAGGACTTTTATAATTCCGTTTCAGCTTCAGATTTCATTAGAGCGATGTCATTATTTTGGCAGGTCATCAAACAATCCCATCCCAAAAACTTTTAAAAACATCCTTTTATCCCCAACATAAGCCATCTTAAGACCAAAGTCAAACTCACATACTTGTGTGTCCATAGAGATTTGTACCTGTATAAACAAAGGATATATAAAAACTAAATAAAATAAGTGAATGTATGTTACCTGTGTGGATTTGGATATGGCCTCATCCAACGTGGCAGCCCTCTGTTTGACATCAGCCTTGAGCTGGGCGTACAGCAGGTCGGTGGCTGTGTACTTCTCCCTGATGGGGATCCCCTCCACAGGACTCAGCTCTAGAAGCTGGGGACCCGTCTTGTTCATCTTGTCGATGTGGGGCTTGTGCTCTGCAATCAGCTCTCGCATTTGCTGTGGTGGATATATGACATTGTCAGTTAGAGAAACACAAAGACACTGTGATAGGATTTTCCCTAAAGCTTTGTAACACTAATGATCCTTTGTCTATTTCCTTCAGTGGTGTTAAGATGATCTTAGTGTGAAACTCACCCCTGATTTCACAAACAATATTAGAAAATCCATTGGCGCAGAGACAACTAGCTAATAGACTTTAAGTTGGGCTCACCCTGAGCTCCTCCTGTTGCTGTCGGAGAGCTTCGTACTCAATGGCCAGCAGTGGGAGCTGGCTGAAGCTGGTGCGGGTCTCCTGGAGCCAGGGCCACAGCTCCTCGTAAGTCTCCCAGAACTGGCTGGCCAGAGACTGGGCTCGCTCCAGCTGCAGGCAGCGCTCCGAGTTCAGCTGACTTACCACACCGTACTTCTCCAGGAGGTCTTGGATCTTGACCTGCAAAAAAACAGAACATAAAAAAACGGAGTTGATGTATGCTTCTTAGAAAAAAAAGCAAGGCAGCTGCACATGCTGGTGCAATTCATTTATCATTTAGACAGCAAGCTGCCTTCCTCAGGGTTTCTGACAGAAATCTCTATCAAAGGCCCATATGCTACGTTCATGGACGCACAAGGTTACTCTGGAGGTATTCTACCAACAACAGATGGATGTTAGGAGTTCATTCCATTATAGGACTTTTTTACCTTCAAGGCTTGCTTTTCATCCTCATCCTTGCTGTTCATGATGGCCTCGCCTGTTTTCACAATGTCATCCACAGCATCCTTGTGTCTCATGATGTCCATGGAGAAGCCCTGGTCAATCAGAGGAGGATGTTTGAATGGTAACTTACACACAGTGAACACACAGCTGCAGCACACATCATTGTTTCCTGGACTTGTTTGTTTGCACGGTGGTGGTGGTGGTGGCTAATGTCTCTACAGGCATATATACAGATACACAGTACAGGTACATGACAGACAGACTGACCTTCTGGGCCTGGAGCTGTGCTGTGGTCTGGTCCTGTTCCAGCCTGATCTCCCCCAATGACAACATCTTCCTCTCTGCTTCAGTAAGCCAGGCCAGCAAATTGTCCGCTGCTTGTTCAAACTGCACAGAAAACATCCCATCATGAATGGTACAATAGACCTAATTAAAGGTAGATTGAGCAATATGATGTCATTATACACAGCGGGGCAACTTCCTGTTCCCAATGTGGGTATGCCTCAAGGGGGAGCATAAATTGGGAAGAACTAATACGGGCAGTCCTGGAAGATTTCAATTCTATTGTTGTTCATGCCTGTAAGCAGGAAGTCCCCCTGCTGAATATAATCATGAAATATTGCTTTATTTTATCTTAAAATATATAGAAGTAAAAGAATATCTGTTTTTGGGACGTAAAATCCAGTCATGAGTTTGACAATTCATTGACGACCATGCAACATTATACCCTACTGTCTTAGGTGTCTGCACTACAATACAATTTTTAATGAGCAAATAATAAGATGCAAATGTAATCATCCTCTATAACAGTTCCCAGTGTTTAATGAACAATAATGACAGAAAACAAAGCTCCCTAGAGGCCAAAAAGAGCCTAAACAAGGGAGGATTTAGTGCTGAAAGCAGATGGGATTAAGACTATAATAGCCTCAATCACCCAGAACAGAAATTAGCATTCTGGTCAGCGGTTCCCTTTGTTGTTGAACTCATTTGAATGGCTGTGTTCCCATTTAGTATGTTATGTCTGTTCCTCTGTTTACAGTGGCCTACTGTAATGAGTGGTTGTTTTACTATACCTGCTGTGATTTCAGTATGGAGGCGTTGATCTGCTCCACATGCTGTGTGATGGTGTCACTTGCGGCCTTGTATCGGTCGTTGTCCTCTGTCACCAGCTTGTCCAGGCCCTCCCGGGCCCTCCATGGGACCAGCTCCAGCAGAGAGCTGCTCACCTCGTTCAGTTTGTCCACCTGGGGCTTGTGATCCATGGCTTCTTTCAGTAATGCCTGGGTAACACAAAGGGCCATACAGTGAGCACCAATCTATCTCTCCGTGCACTGTGTTTAAAAGTGATGTAATATGGCTGTCGTAATTCTATCCTGATGTTACAGAATATTCCAAGTAATACCATTTTGCTTGGAATACCGTAATACCAAATGACAGATTAAAACTAACCGAGGTCACAAGGCAAGTCCACATATCTGACATCACCACCAAAAAAACAAACCCAAGCAATACAAATACAGAAACTTAATAACTAGTGTTAACTGCTTCCCCCAAAAAAGTGTCAAACAAAACAGGCCTATCATTACCTTCTGCCTGTCTTGTGCCTGGATGAGCTGCTCTCCTACAGGCACCTGAGCAGCAAAGGCGGTGAGCTCAGCTTCGACATTCTTCAGCCAGGAGCTGAGGTCTTCATGGGTATGCTGAAGCTTAGAGGCCAGGGTCAGGGCCTCGTCCAGGGTCTTAGACACGTTATCACTCATGGAGTTGATCTCAGCGTATCTCGTCTTTATCCCGTCCAACTTGCCTTGGATGACAACCACCTCATCACCTACAAAAGATAAAAGAAGATACTTTAGAATGATTCATCTGAATTAATGTGCTTCATTCAAATTATAGGTAAAGTGTTAGACATATCGTCTCACCTGTTGTTTGTTTCAGCAGCTCCAATCCATTGGAAATGGCTTGATCAACATTCTGCTTCCTCAACTCAATGTCTTCATGTAGGGCCTGGACAAGACACAAAACATTAGCAACAACTCATCTGACTTAAACAGCATTAGGAACCAAGAAAGACTTCGATTTTTTTCACACAAACTAAACTTAACACGAAACTGAAAGTAACAAAGTAGTTAGATGTAACTTAAAATGACTTAAAAACGATGTAAAGAGATAAAGGATGAATTAATGTTAGGCCTGAGGAGGAGTGTGATGGTAGTAGTACCAGTTGTTCTGCACACTGCTTTTCAAGAACGTCCGTCTTGTAGTCTTTGACGGACACTTCGCTCAGCCTAGTGTGCACTTCGTTGAGCCAGTTCATGAGGGCCACCTCGTCCTCTCCAAAGAGCTGGGCATTGGCCAGAGCCTGCTGCAGCATCTCAGCCTTCCTCCTACAGCGCTCCTGCAGCTCTATGTAACTGGCTTGGGTGGAGTCCAGCTTAGACTGCACCAGCTCCTTATCGTCCACTGAGCTAACCGGCTTGAGCATCTGACCCAGGCTGACGGCCTGAACCAGGTCTTTACTGTGACCCATTATCTCCTCCTCTAAGGCCTGACCACATCACCACCACACATGGAACACACACCAGGGGGATAAACAAAAAACACACACACAAACACAGTTGGGGGGGGGGGGGAGGAATGAATACTGAACCAATAAGAAACTTAAAATTACAAACATCAACTGAATGCAAATGATGATAAAACAGGGCAACACAACAAATCATGAGAATCTGAAAACAAAGGATTGGGCGACTGAATTCACATCAATGACTGAAACATGAATTATCTTACCTTGTGCTGGGAGATCTGCACTTCCAGCTTGGTAGTCTGTGTGCCGATGGGTTCAGATTTGGCCAAGCGTTTCTCTGTGGCAGAGAGCCACTCAGACAGAGGCTCCAGTGTCTCATGGAACTGCTGAGCCACAACTAGAATGCTCTTCAGCTGTTTGTGCCTACATTACCCAGCATGCCAAGAGAGAACAGAAGAGGGACAGATGAATAATGAGACAGGTTTACTCCCTCAACTAAAGTCTGGCCTGGATGCCAAGATACTGGGTGCCAAGATAATTGTCTCCTCAAAGACCTCTGGCGCCCAGTCTCCAGATAACACAATTGGATAATTATACCTAACAACTGTCACTTACGGATGGCGGGGGAGGGTCAATTAATTCTGTCTTTAGGGAACTTATCCAGAACGCAACACCTCATTTGGCTGAATCGTCCAACCCTTTACATGAACCTTTACACGTGGTGGAATTGGACTATATTGATAGGGTTAAATTAAAATGTTTCTTCCAGAAGAAATATGAAAGGCATATGCATAAGTATGGTAGCGATTGAAAGGGAACAGTTTGGAGATGATGGGGGAATGATTAGACTAAAGGTGAGGACACAACAGTTCATCTGACACAATACTGAATCCAAACATTACACTGTTGATTTTATGTGCATTTTACATTTACTGTACCTTTCGCAGCATTTGTTGATAACGAAATCAGAAAATACCCTGGGTACATTTAGTAATATGATAGGAATATTCCTGGAAAATGTGGGGTAGATGCAACATAAAACAAAAAATTACTTGGGTTTGAGTGAGAGGTCTAACTGGTGTCTCCAAGTGGACATGCACCTCTCCAAAGTGTGCACAGTTCCTAAGTAATTTCAATTAACTTTTATGACTCAAAGAAGAGTCTTCACCTATAAGGTACTTTTTTTAGGTCTTCTAGCTGTGCCATTGAGGAACTAGAACAAGCACACTTGTAGTTGTTTTGTTTGGAACACAACCCTGCACCCCCCATCACACAATTACTGTTGTTGTTTACGCAATCCAAAAACAGCCCATTATAAATTGCAATCTGGGTCAGGTGGGCATGATTTGAAAGCTTATTCTATTGACAACATGACCAGCTAAGCTATAAAATATGACCTTACAGTGTTCGGCTTTAACGGGGCAATTCAGAGAAACAAATTCTTATTTTGGTGTGCATAGAAAGGACGCATGCGTGCATTCAGGTTTGTGATTCCACTGCAAACTTTCTTCAGAGTAGGCAAACATAGGCAAAAAATATTCAGAACTACCCAGGGTATGACGTCATGTCCTGTAACTGTACATCAAACATAGTACTCCTAAACAGTGACACTGTACTGTATATGACATGAGTTTAATGATTTGGAAATGTGCAGTGCACATTTGGACTCACCGGTGTTTGGCTTGTATGACATCAAAGTAGTATTTATTATAATCCTCAACGTCTCATCTTTCAAAACACACAGAGTCCTCTTAACTTACATTTCCCTCACTCAGAAAACAAACAATGTGCAGAAGTTGCCCAATTAGCGGGAGGGATGGGAGCAACTTCTTGTCGCGTGCTGTGCTTAAGTTCAAAACGTCTGTCAGTCAAAACCCATACAGCGCTGTGAAGCGCAGAGCCTGAGCTCTGACGTCATTAATAGCAAGGTTTCCCAAACTTGGTCCTGGGGCCCCTCCCTGGGTACACATTTTGGTTTTTGTCAGAGCACTACACAGCTGCTTCAAACAATGAAAGCTTGATGACGAGTTGGTTATTTGAATCAGCTGTGTGGTGCTAGGAGGGCCAGGACCAAGTTTGGGAAACCCTGATTATAGCATGTTACTGTACAGCCACTGCGTTCCAATTTAGGTGCTTATCAGTGCCCAAATTTGCCATTTTCAACCTGTATACAGGTACGAGTGTAAAGGGCTACGACTGAGGAAAGGGATGGCATTTCCGTAGCAAAAATCCAATCAGCAGATTTTCTTTGCTTAAATACATCTTTCAGGGAAGTGTTGGTTGTGCAGACAGACCTGTTCTCAGCCTTCTTCAGCAAAGCGTCCCACCTCTGCCCCAGGCGCTCAATCTCCTTCCCCACCTTCTCCTTTTCCACAAACTCTGCTCCCAGGTCCACAACCTTCCCTCCTTCCTTCTTAATCAGCTCCACCGTAGGCCTACGGTCATCGAGCAGCCTCTGGAGGAGCTGTCCAGGACAAATAAAGGTGAAGAAGTTACGAGGTTCAACATGCTCCGAGCAAAGTATTGCTTACAGTGGATTATAGGGAAATGATCCACGCTCTAGAATGACCTTCAAGTCAATCAGAAAGGAGTATTCAACAATGCCATGGTATTATAAAGGTTAATTCAATAGAAGCTTCAGGATAGCCCTAAATAATGCTCCACAATGGACGCCAATAAAAATGATAAATGGCTGAATCAGTAAAGCCTACATGGACTCTGTGAATAGGTTTTAATGTATGTGTAAATTAGCAGCTACTGATGTTGTAAGTGTGTAATCAGTTCTCTTTTGGCTTACTATCTGCTCCTGGATCTGTGCCTTGACGACTTTGAACTCAGCAGAGGGAGGTTTCTGATTGGACACCAGCTCCTCCGTGTCCGTCAGCCAGCTGAGCAGGGACTCCAGAGCATCCTGGAACCTCCCACAATGCAATAGGGCCTCGTGCAGCTGCGCTGACCGCTCAGCAATCTATGCAAGACCATTTAAATATAGGCATCACATGTATTACGATATAGGCGGTAAGTATTATGGCCAAGTAAATCTCAGTCTCAGTAACTAATTATAGCTATAAAAACATTAAGCAAGAACCACATGGGAGTATTATTCATCAAACGTGTCTAAAGTTTGACCTCTTTCACCTATGTAAAAAGCAATAAGGCTAGAGTGCGAAGTAGATTAATAACCCAGAGACAGGCTAACCTTTTTGTTGAGTGTGTTCCATCGAGTGTTGCCATCCTCCAGGTCATGTTCAAGGCCCTTGGTGCTGGTACCTTTGGCGGCGTTCTGGATCAGGCCCTGGCCCAGCCAGTTGATGTCTTGCAACTGGGTCTGTAGTGGATCAACCTCCTCTTTCTGGAATACCTGTGGCCAGAGATAATAAAATACATTGTGTATTATCAGACGCAGAACAACTTAGAGCGGATGAGAGATAATTCTTTCAATAAGACAGATGATGTCAGAGGTTCATAAGGGCAAGACTTCAATAAAGACAAAACAAGAGATGTTTGATTTTGCTTTTAAAGAAATATGCCTACCCTACGTTTTAAGAGAGCTCTCGGGAATGAGACGTTGCTTTCAGTGTGTTATCCAAATTGGACTGAATAAAGTCCATGATTCATGCCATACTTTTACATTTTCAAATGTGTATTAAGAAAGACAAGACATTCCGATTGTTTACACAAATCCAGCCATTGGCAAGATATTTAAAAAATGTCAGATATCTCTGTTTGCCCTCCTGATAAACATGAGTCAGTTCATTGACATGTATTGGTTATTTGTGAGCCATGCATTCCCCGTAAAACAAAACAAAGAGAGTCAAAATGGATTATCAGCTATGCACTTTGACTGTCTACAATTAACAATAATGTTTCAAAAATGCATCTGAGAATTACAACATGTTTCGCCAGTCCCTGAAGAGTGATTGTATAGACAGGCTGCTGGCCTAGGCCACAGAGCTGGCATAACAACAACCTCTCTGACTGGTCAGCACTACAGCTTCAAGAAAGGAAAGCACGGCAAATAGTTGGAGCACAGCTGTGCAGCATCACACCAGACAGACTCACAGGCCAGGCTGGCGTACTAAACCCAATTCAGACCTAATGTAATCTGATAAACAAGACTAGCATCCCAGGAAACACTAATCAAAAGTGCCGTATTTATTTGGCCCAGTTGAAGGTAGAATCACCCTGCAATGCTGGAGTTGGAGGAGACTATTTCGGGGTACCTGGGGGGAGGAGAAGCCCATGAGGTCCATTTCGGAGCATGCGGCTATAGCAGTTAACAGGCTCTCGATTTCGTCGTCCCCTATTTCTTGGTACGACCGTGGCTCACTGCCATTGGCCAAGCAGGCCTCCCTTTCCACTGACAGCAGGAAGTCCTCCAGGTCCTCCATGCTGTATTTCCGTGGTTCTATAGCTCCGTGGTGTTGCAAGTCAAACGGTTTAACACCCATATTTTGTCTACACTCTGGTCGCGGCCCAGAATTCACATAGGGCTCCGGCTGTGTGACAACCACGCTGACCAACTCACAGTCTGACTGGGAGGACATGTCCTCTAGCAGCTCGGCGGTGGGGAGCTCATCGTAACTCGCTAGCGTCCTAGAGACACCATTTTGGACCCTACTGGCTGATCTCGAGGACCTCCTGCCAGTCGAATCCCTACTGTTTGATCTTGAGGAGCGCCTGCCTGTGGAGTCCCTGTATTCCCCATTAGTGATGGTCAACTCTGTTTCACTCAAGTCTGTCACACAGGTGTCATTCCCCTCCTGGGACTCCTGTACAGGGTTGTTGCTCTGTCCTTGGTTGTACAGTTCCCTGGGTATGTTGTCCTTGACCGGGGAGAAGGGGAACTCCTCCTGCCCTGAGCTGTGGGAGCAGCTTGGTTTTATCTCCCCAGACACGTGCATGGCCTCGGAGGAGGAGAGGCTCCTGGTGCCTGGGCGTGGTTTCCTGGAGGCCCGGTGGGAGCGGCGCTCCCTCTCTGCGGTGGGGCTGCACAGGCCTGAGTCCTCCTCTGATGTCAGGGAGTTGGTGACACTCCGTCCCCTCCTGCCACGGGCCAAACCATGGCTCGACCTATCCACTCCGTCTGAACAGAGGGTGCCACTGCGACTGGCGTACTCCCCTATGTTAGTGGGAGCGAATGTCCTCCAGGATCGCCGGTGGTGCGGGCGCTCCTTCTTCTCCCCTCCCTGCCCCAGACGAGTCTTAGGGAGCACCGTTCCCGCTCCCCTGATGATGTCACCGTTCAGTTTCAGGCCATCAAAGACAGCACACTCCAGTTTAGCTGCCTCGCGGGTGCGGAGCTCAAACGCGCTGGAGGAGGTGAGGACTCCGTTGCCACACAGGCTGCTCATGTCCAGGGTGCGGTGTGTGTAGGGTAGCGTGCCAGTGAAGTGCCTGGAAGCCAGGCTGCCCTTTGAGCCACAGTCAATCTGCTCATTGAGACGGACAGTGTCATAGATGGATCTCTGGGGAACGTAGCAGTCATCAATGTTTAGGTCCTCCTCCTCCCCTTTTCCCACACAGGAGGGGTTCTGGCGGAGGCAGTCTGGTCTGCTAAGAGGTTTCCCCATCTTAAATCTAACTGCACCGTCTCAGAGATAATAAAATAATGCTAATGTGGTCTGAGGTACAGTATATGTTGTTTCAGTGCAAATATTTGCTGCTAAAGCAACAAGCCAAAAAATACTACTAAAAGTGCATGTTCAATATTCACTTTTTTAATTTACTTAATTTTCTATATCAAAACCAATTTCTTATAAAAAAATAAAATGAACAATTCACAATAATTGGTGCAATTACTTAGACAAATTCAGAATATATAAAACAGACCTAATAATCGTCATAATCCAAACAGTAAAAATAATGGACCTCAATAACACTAAAGCAACATATCACCCTCACTCAGAAAGTGCACTGGCTGTGCAATCAGTATCTGGAACCGTCCAATCCGGTCATTGAGTCACCTATCCTCAAAGAATTTCCTACTTGGTGCTGTCCTCCCCATTGTCAAAACGTCATTATAATTTTTCTCCCTTAAAAGTGCTTATTTTATCCCTTAAATCCCGCTGGTATCCAAGTAGGCTGTGGGAGAGCTTCAGTGCAAAGTGGCATATCCTGATACAAATCCACAGGGCTCTATGAAAACAAAGGGCGAGAAGAGCCGGTGCTCCTGGATAAACAAAAATGCCTGCCCTGCCTCTCTGGTGGTTCGCCCTGCAATGACAGACAGACACCCTCCTGGCAGAGAGGCTGCAGGCCCCGCCCCCGCTAGCTCATTATTCAGGCAACATCTGCCACAGAAGGCTGCTCCGGCACATGTTGATTGGTCGGACGCTTGACCCTTTTTTTCTCTAATTCTCCCCTTCTATCTCCACAGTCCATATGACTTAACTTCTTAGTCATCTTCTGCGTCCTGGCACCATCACTCTCTCTCTCTCTCTCTCTCTGACTGAGGGGATGGGAGAGGATGGGGGGAACACACAACACGCACTAGCTTTCCTCTGAAGGAAGAAAACATTTAATCACCACACCAGACCAGCAGGCAGCGGCAGCTCCCACTTTGGTGACATCACGCTGGGCTGAAATAGATCTCTATGTTTTCCCTTTTTTTTCTGTTCCCTCTCTGTTGTTTTCCTGTGGATGGTTGCTGTGGACCCTGCAGATATTCTTAATTACTCTGGAATGCTGAGGGAGGCACAGGTCCCAGGTAATTTAACACCCACAGCTCTGCCAAATCCATGGCATGGTGTGTCTTTTTATGGCGAGTGACCCGGGTCGTGTGAGAGAAGAAAGGAGGAATGAGAGAGAGAGATAATGAGAGGAATTCATTTTGTGTGCAGCACAGAAGGCTGATAACAGAAAGGAGTTGAACCATCCCAACTCCTTCCACCACCACGACCCCTTTCCACAGTGAGAGGAGAACAAGTCTGGCAGAGATAAATTAGAGGTTAAATAGATCTGTTGGGTTTAGAGAACGGATATTAAGCAGCTGAATCCCACATCATTTTTGACAAAATCCAGGCGTTGAATTAAGGGAGGGCAAAGTATTCCTCTTTTCGTCCTCCTTTTCCTGCACCAAGGCTGTTTCCGTTATCCTGGCCCACACTAACTGATTTGGCATTAAGAATGTGATTTTAGTAAACTGGGGGTATTGATCTACGAATTAGAAAAATGTGTCATAATGAGATTTTTTTTAAAGAGAGCAACTTCACTAATTCCCATTCCAACCAACATAAGATACACCTTAACCAATCAAAATGACTCAAATATCTCCCTCGAAACCTATAGAGCACTTACACATAACTCTTATTACATTGCATGTGACTAAAGTTATTCACAAAGACAGGCTATTCAGACCAAAGGTTGCAGAAGGGACACATTTCTTTGTGACATCATCTGCAGAAAAAACCCTTTCAACAGAACGACTCATCAGTCACTCCCAACAATGGGTGTGAATGAAACGAAAACCATTATAAAGGACTAGACAAAGAATTCAATGAGACAAATTCAAAAGCTTCTCTTGATTGTGTATAAGTGCACTCCTAGTATGAGGGCAACTGCAAAATACAGGAACAAATTAATCCTCTTAGGTGTCTTAGGTGAATCACAATCCCAAAACACAAAGGAAAAATGCAATGTGTCACCATGAAAAGTGATCTGCCAATCCTAGAAAAACAATGTGTTACCAACTCAGATCCTTCTGGTACATTTCTGGTGTCATGTTCCACCTTGGGGAGAGGGATTTGATTTGAGTGTATCATCATTGGGGTAAGTGAGCAAGCTGGGTTACCCGATGGGGTCTCCCCAACGGCCCTTTTCCCCTCATCAACTTCAGTGAGAGGAATAGCTATGATTCAGGAGAGAGAAATTCCTTTTAGGTTCCTAGGAGACACTGATGTAACGTCTGAGTAGAAACTTCAGAAATGCGCCCCGACACATCCCACCTCCCCAACCCCCAGCAGGTTTTGTCACTGAGCTGAGCTCACACTAACTATCACGAAGGACTACATACACCACATCCTTCCCAGCAAACCTTCCAGATCCCCTAACTACAACAACAATGAGAGTGAAACACTGGACGTGGGAGGGGAGGCTCTTACAAACCGTGACCTAAAATGGTAACGCAACAAAATGAGTTCACTTATTGCTGCCTTTTTATGTTTATTTCTTTCACAACAGCTGCCAATGAAACCCCAAAATACACCAAGTACCAGATCTACGAATAAACCAAGCAGGATTATTATAGACCACATGAAACCCCTATTCACACTGCAGACATCCCATTACGTTCGGTCTCGGTCTGTGTCCACAGGTTTCCGAGCATCAAAACAGGTTTTTAGACACCAATTAGGAAATACCTTGTGCTGTAATGGAATTAAGTAGGGTTCTTTTTGTGATTCCTTATTTTCAGGGAACTTTTGTCAGAGAGAGCAGCTAGCGGCCTGAATGAGTACTGCTAGCAGCTGATGTGTCTGTGTGCAGGCCTACTCAACGAGACTTACAGATGGGACAATGAGAGGGTGATAGGGTGAGCACAACCAGCAGGGAACACGTTGCTCAGCAACAGCTGGTAGAAGTCAATATTATAGGATGGTTCATGGTTACCAATCAAACCCTCTTAAAAAACTCTAGCAGTCCTGAGACCCCAGCTAAAATGGGCTTTTCATTTATCTGCATGTCCAGCTCTTATATTTAGCCTCACAATTAAGTGTTTTGCCATTTTCTTTTCAGGAGAATCAAGGCTACAAGTAGAACACAAACAATTTGACATTAACAGTTGCATTAATGAGTTTTATTGATAAATGTCAACAACAAAAAATATGGTTTGCCAAAGCAAAAACCTGATAAAAATGTATTTATACAGGGCCTCCCGAGTGGCCCTGCATCGCCGTGCTTGAGGCATCACTACAGACCCAGGTTCGATCCCAGGCTGTGTCACAACCAGCCGTGACTGGCCCAGCGTCGTTAGGGGAGGGTTTGGCCAGAGGGGATTTAATTGGCCTGCAGGCTGACTTCAGTCGTCAGTTGAACACATTTGTGCAGCTGGCTTCTGGGTTAAGTGGGCGGGTGTTAAGAAGCGCGGTTTGGCAGGTAATGTTTCGGAGAATACATGACTCGACCTTCGCCTCTCCCGAGTGTGTTGGGGAGTTGTAGCGATGAGACAAGATCACAATTTGATATCACAAAATTACTTTGTTTTATTTATATGAATGCTGTGAGTACAGAAATCGTTTACTCACCAGGAAATGAATATCCAACTAGTCAGTGACAACTGTGTGGAGTTTGGAGTTTGTGACAGAAACTATGTGAATGTATTACAATATTATAGACACTATGTCCTGGGATTTCCTATGACTTTCTATGTAGAAGAACAACATTTGTGTAGCTTGTGAGCGTCATAGAGCAAAACATGTTACACGTGTGTTTTCGTGAGAGTCTCAAATTTTAATAGCGTGTAGGTCAAACCATTCAGATTCTACAGACCTGGCCCGGGCACCTTGGGGATCCACCCTTGTCTCACAAACCCTGCACTAGCTCAGTCCCCGTTAACCAAGCAGACTCATGGTTGGTATCTACAGATGAAATAGACGAATCCAATGGAAAAACCCATAAGTCTGTAGCTCAAAAACACAATGTTTAAAATGGGTTAACTGGCACAAAATTACATTATATATTATTATAATTCCAGCTACCATTCAGACCATTGACTGGAGTTCTACCAGACCTATATTATGATATAACATTTTAAGGTATTTATCTAAAGGCTGATGTTTGTGAATGTACTTGTGATTAAATTAAAAAAACATCAAAACAAAATTAAACCAATTCCTTTGGCCTATATTTGCAAATAGATGTGTGTAATGCTGTACTATGAAACATTTGATTAAAAGTAATACAATGTTTTGATATGATGCTTTCAGCCAATAAATAACTATTTTATTTTCCCAAATCTGAATAGTTAATCCCCTTCCATCAACTCTAACAGCATTTACAGGCTTTTAGAATGCTTTTATCCCACTTTACGTCTTGGTAATGGGTATCCCTGTTTCATCCACCACTCATATACCAACAAAAGCCTTGATAATATTATGGCACAACTATGCTGTTGTTAGTGTTTTATTTATATTCTCTCATATCTTTCGTATTAAGATAGTGTTTTATAGAATAATTGTTGTTTTGTTTCATAGAGAGCATAAATACTTTTTACACATTCACACTAACATCAAAGGAAAGTTGAGTGATGAGAGAAAAACTCTGTAAATACAAAAACAATAACGTTGAATGATTAAAAACTCCCAGCAGTGGTAAATGTGTTGGTTGGAGAAGGAGTCTGTAGACTTCAGTATATGTTGGAGAGTGAATATTTAGCATTGCAGGAATATGGTTTCTGGCTAGTGGTTACTATTCTGGCTCCCTTTCCATTTCTGTAGAATCCAGATATTCCTAATACAGCACTAGATGCCTTTATTGTTAACAGCAACGGTATGACATATAGTAACCACCACCTCAAGATGTTCCACAGCTAGAAAAGCAATGCCCTGTATACTCTTAAATTGTACAGGGGAAAGTTCAAGTTCAGGTAGGTAGATACAGCAAAGTCATGCACACCAATGATGAGCATCTAAACCCATCCACAGACAGGCTAACACAAACTTTAAGACTTTTAGTCAGCTCTTTTTAAACAGGAAGAGTAGATGCTCAAACACCAGTGAATTAGCTGGTAGGGCTGAATAATGAGACAAAGCACTTGTTTACTCTTTCATGCCAACGAGGGAGTCACCACTGACCAGGTAAGGCCATGCTCATTTCTATTTATTATTATTCTATATATTTTTTGTACTTTTTACCCCTTTTTCTCCTCAATTTCGTGATATCCAATTGCCAGTTACAGACTTGTCCCATCGCTGCAACTCCCGTACGGACTCGGGAGAGGTGAAACACGACCCCGCCAAGCCGCACTGCTTCTTGACACACTGCCCGCTTAACCCAGAAGCCAGCCACACCAATGTTTCGGAGGAAACACCGTACAGCTGGCGACCGAAGTCAGCGTGCACTGCGCCCGGCTGCCACAAGGAGTCGCTAGAGCGCGATGGGACAAGGACATCCCAGCCGGCCAAACCCTCTCTTAACCCAGACGACGCTGGGCCAATTGTGCACCGGCTCATGGGTCTCCTGGTCGCGGTTGGCTACTACACAGCCCAGGATTGAACCCGCATCTGTGGTGACGCCTCTAGCACTGTGATGCAGTGCCTTAGACCACTGCACCACTCGGGAGGCCCCACACTCATTCTTAAAGTGGAGGAGAGGGAGAGGGAGAGGGAAGCAGGAGTCAGGCTGGGTAATGCTCGTTACCCCGGGCCAGTGCAACATAGGACACCCCACTGGTTCTTAGCTGGTTCCTGGGTCGCCCGTCACCCACCCACCACAATGGCATCTGGGCCAGTCAGAGGTCTTTTGTCTGGACCAGATGCTCAGCAACATACTGAAGCAGTATTCCCCAGAGGAGGGTCACGCATGTGGCCACCAGGCCCAATAGAGAATTAGAGAGCCCTGTTGTTTAACTTACAATACCACTGGGGTGAATGCAGCAAAAAGCATCAGGCAAAAAAGCATCCCCATTGGAACTTATTGCATTAAGATAGTGATGTGGATTTATTTCCAAAGATTTCTGTGGAAACTAGAACAGTAGATCAGTAGATTGTGGGTGAAACTGAAATGGTCTAATGGTTTTCTACTGCACTTTGCACTTTGTTTAATGATTCTTTGTGTCTTAACTGTTTATCTGGTTTTAAAGTACTTTGATTTAATATGGTACTTGTACTTGCTGTATGTTTTTAAACTGTTGCAACCAAATTGGAACGTTTTGTTGTAGCGAGTTCAGTAAATCAAAATAATATTTTGGTGTAGGTGTAGCTCAAACAGACACTCAAGAGCCTATTTTACTCCAGGTGTTATAAGTCATATTAATGGATATTTTAGGGTAGTACTGTATGTAAGGATGATATCTTTCTGGCAGGATTATGTCATCCAGTTGAGTGATGTGGCTGGTGAAAGTGATAGCGCTAGAGTACAATAGTAAAGCATGAGCTGAAATAATACGATACCATAATGTAGCCAATGCGTAAGACATGCCATGGAAAGTTCATGGGCATTCTTTTCCATCATCAAAACCACAATGAATCACCATTAGTGGTGGCAACCAAGTTTGATAATACAGTATCAGCCTTTGCATTACATTTACTTTACTGTAAAATGTTAACAAAATGTAATCTTACCTTGAAAGCTTCCAACTGTTGGTTGATGACATCTGTCTCCATGCCAACTGACCCTTGACCCTCCTCCTTGACCTCGGCCCCACCCAGTTTGTTAGTGAACTGCTGTAGCTTGGAGTAAAGCTCATTCAGACGGGTGAGTGTGCTCCCCACCTCTTCCTCTCTCCCTTTGGCTCTGTCCATCAGCTTGCCACACTGCTTACTCAGAACATCCAGATCTCTCTTCAGCCCCAGAAGGTCTGGGGAGGCCTCAGTTTCCAGCATCTTCTTACATCTGTCCTCTCCTCGAGCCGTGTCTGCCATCAGCTCCTGCAGTTTCTCCACAAAGCCCTTGATGCCGCCCTGCTGCTCATTCAGAGTGGCCAGTTCGCGGCCCACAGGAGCCATGCTGTCAAGCTCATCATCTAAGTCTGCGAAGCGGGTGAACATCTCGCGGATGTTGGTCTGGAACTGCCCGATGCCCTGCAGCTTGCCCTCCAAGGTGGAGCAAGTCTTCCCTACATCCTTGGTGAGGGAGCAGTACTCTTTCTCCAGGCTGTCGGCCTGAAGGAGGAGGTCTGTCACCCCGTCAGCTTCGGGGACGTCGGCCACCAGGCCCTGGGCAAGGCTCTTCAGGTGCTCCAGCTGGGTGTTGACCCCATCCAGGCTCTTCTGCTGGGCCTTCATGCTGGTCAGGTTCTTGTTGCTGTAGGCCTGGACCCCCAGTGATGAGTAGGCAACAAGCTGCTTCTTAGCCCCTTCCAGCTGGCCCTTGGCCTCTTTGTGGGTGTCGTTGAACTCCTTCAGCCTCTGTGAGATCTTGTCCAGAGACTCCCTCTTGTTCTGGACCCTCTCTGTGACCTGGTCCACACTCTGCCCAATGGCCGCCTTCTCCTCCCTGACGGCCTCTGTGTCTGCATTGGCCACCTCCAGGAGGCTTTCGGCTGCAGTGTTCAGCTGCGCCACCAGGCCTCTGTGTTTGTCCACGTCCTTCTGGATGGCCTTCAGCTGGGAGATTGAGCTCTCCACCTCCACTGGGTCCACGCTGAGCCTGACGCTACCCTCCCTGACCTCACTCTCCTGGACCCAGGACTGGAGCTTCTCAGCATGTTCGTGGTACTTCTGGGCCCTCTGCAGCGCCCCCTGGAGCTGATCCTGGCGCTCGGATGAGCTCTTCTTCACGTCGTCCCAGTTGGAACGCAATGTGGCCAGCTGGCCCTGCAGCGCCACCTTCTCTGCCCCATCTGTGTTCTGGAGGAGGGTCTCCCCCTCCCTGACGATGGTGCTGTATGGTTCCTCATGTTCACTGAGGGCCTTCTGCAGGGCACTGTGCTCTTTCAGGCTCTGCCGAAGGGTCTCCACCTGGGCTGAGACTGCCTGGGATTTACACTGCTCCTGGAGCGTCTCATTCATCCACCCCTGGAAGTCTTTGGAGGTCTGGTGGAACTGCTGGGAGCTTGCGAAGGCCGAGTTCAGCTGCTGGATCCGCTTCACTAAAGAAGAGCATGTACATTAATGTGATTTAGAGGCAGAGGAACAAAGCATACATTTATCATTCAGAATGACAATGTCTACCTCATCATGAAACTCCTTCAAATGCTGTCAAAGTTTCAGACATTAAACCATAGTACAGCCTGAAGCTTCTCATTAAAGAGAAAAAAACATATCATATAAAAATAATGAAAGCAAATGAAATCAAAGCCAAACCTGCTTTGTCCTCCAACTGTTTGAAGGGCTTGGTGACGACCTCCAGCTGCCTGGCTAGGTCTGTTTTCAGGTAGTCCTCTGTGACCAGGGCAGAGAGCTCTGAGCAGAGGGTCTCAGCCTCTTTCAGTCTCTTCCTCTCCTCCCTCAGCTGGCCAGAGATGGTGTTAGCCTCCTCCAGCTGCTTCTTCACCACGTCAGGCTGACTGCTAAGGGCCTGCTGGCTGTTGAGCCGTGTCTCCAGTGAGGCAGCGCTCTGGCTCAGGCTCCTCAGCAGATCCTGGAACTGGCCCGTCTTCCCCACGGCCTGGTCGATGAGGCCAGCTCGCTGTCTCAGCTGCCCAGTCAGGCCCTGCCATTTCTGGGTGACGGCGGCCAGTTGGTCCTTCACCACCTTCCCACCAGAGGATGGATCCTGCTTGCCTGATGTGCTCAGGATAGCAGCAGCAGCCTCATTAAGCTGGTCATACTGTGGCTTATGGCTGTCAAACTCGTTCAGGAGGATCTAGGAGGGACAAGTCAATATGACCTTAATAAATAGCAATGCTGGTGTTTAATAATGCACATAATGTGCAAAATGGTTCAACCTTTTCAATCTTAATCATCTTGATTTTGATTAATTCTGGCAAGTCTCAACATTTGGCCAGCAGACAAAACAATGACTGTCTTTAACATTAGCTTAAATGTGAAGTAGGTGACATTGACATTGAACTGTACGTGGTGGTAATAATTTCAACACTAACTAATATGTCCCATAGTGAAGTACCTGGACTTGCTGCCTCTGTGTGTTGAGCATGTTGGGGTCCATGGAGAGGGGCCCCAGGACACTGAGCATCATCTCCTTCTCTGAGAGCCACTGGCGGAGCTGTGGCTCAGTGGTCTGGAACACGTCCAGGTTCCTGTTGGACTCCTCCAGGTGCTGCTTCCTGTTCTCCACCGACCCGCTTACATCTGCCCAGGCAGCATCTGAGGAACAAACATCAGTCAGCACAAAACACCCTGGCAACTTGAACTTTGCACAGCCCCTACTGATTAGGGCTTAGCTGTATGAGTCTGCCAAGTCTGTAGGTGTGGGGGAGGGGGAGCGGCCTTGGAAAAGGGGGAGCGGTTGACTGGACTGGACTGACCCTGGGTAAAGCTCTCTGCATTGATGCAGTAGATATTAAAACATTTGGAGACAGACAGATGGGATGCTGCATACTGCATACCTATCTGTGCCAGCATCTGCTTCCATTTGACTGCTTCAGGAGAGTCTGGGTGTTTCTCAATCAAGTGGAGGAGCTTCTCTCTCAGCTTCTGGAGCTGCTCACGCTTTTGTTTCATGTCCTCCTCAAAGGCCTGAGAAAAATACAGATATAGTGCTTGACTAAAACCATCATATATTTGATTCATTGGCTCTCTGAAAGTAGAGTAGAGACAAGAGGCACCTGCCTAAAACATTGGCTTCCCACAGAGCATTTTGCATACCAATAATGATGTGAGATATTTCATATGATACCACTGGATGTACTAAACCACTACTATAATAAGTCATAGGGACAACAACTATTACAATGTAGAAACAGTCTATGCAGACCAGGCCTTGGCTGAATCTACCTTCTGTTGCTCCAGTTGTGTTTTCATGGCGTCTTTCTCTGTGGACGCAGAGTTCCAGGATGCTGTTGTCTTCTTCATGTCCTTCAGCCATGTTATCATGGCATCTGTCTCCTTCTGGGCCTCTGCCACCTGCTGCACCAGGCCAGAGAGCTCTGCAGCCCGGTCCTTCAGTAGTTCTCCCAGGCTCTTGTGGCCCTCGTTGATATACGACATGTTCTGCTGTACCACCATCAGCTCTGTGGGTGGTTAGAGGTTAGAGGAGTGTTAGACACCAGCCAGTTTACCTTTTATAACAACAATAACTTGGACAAGGCACTGCTGTAAGCAGTTACAGCACTACTGGAAATGGTCACAGCAAAAATGAGTTTGTGAATTTATTTTGTGATATTGTTTTGCAGTGTGGTCTAAACACAGCTGGTTTGAAATGGGTTTTCATGCTATTGAAGGTATATTGAAAATAGATTGAAATCATTATCTTAATACATTGGAATGTAAAAAGAATGGGACATTTCAAGTAGAGAGAATCAAGGATAAGTACAAGACGAGGCCTAAAACAGACAATTTCTACCTAACAAGTTGTTATGATGATGTACAGGTCTGGAACACTGTGTTGATACATTCCTAACATGACACACTGGTAAAGAAAAAGTACCTTTATTGGTTAGGTAGGCATGGTTTCCGGGGCCACCACCATTAGCAACAGCTGATCGCAAAACAAAAACATTCATAAGATCATGCTTATTTATTAAGTACAAATGTCAAAAGCAAACTAAACTCTATTGGGTTGCCATACATGAAAAAGATCATTGTATGATCACTGTGGTTACATTGAGATCAGGGTCATGTTCTGTACAGTACAACGTAGCAAAACGTGTTGCAACAGATAACAGGTATCTCCCGTTTCATTGTTTTCTCATTCCTGAACACAACCATTTGCTTAAAAATATCTCTAACAAACTGCTTTGAGATAATCAAAACTTATGAAAGCATACAGTACCTGACTTGTGTGACATCTTGGTCTTGGCTGGAGATGTGAGAACACTTATGAAGCTACATAGCGCAGATCCTTTGCTATTTATATCTTGGACAGCAGAGCCTTTGGTTGTCCATTCCTCCATTAGAGCCTGAAAAGAGATCAATCAAACCAATAACATAGTTTACACAACACTGTCCCGAATAGGGCTGTAATTTGCATGGCTACATTGAGAGAACACTGAATGACTCTGTCTCGACTGTTTATTGTAAGAAGCAGGGCCAAGCTAAATATATTTGGAGCAATGCAGCATCGAGACTAATATCTCCTCAAAAGAAACCCTTTCCAATGTTAAGTCCTGATTAATTTCATTTTAAACTGTGATTTTTCGCATGGTACAAACAAATTATTCAATATGAAAATGTGTTATTAAGTATGGAGGGATTTGGGTTTTTATCTTTGATGTTTGACCTATTTACTTATGGTTCGTTACTCTCTTCTTGTCTTTTATCTTTTATTCTGTGACACACTGTACCAGTTCATCTCTGATTGGAAGTTTTTTTCTGGCAGGGAGTCACAGTTATTTAGTGTTTGACTCCCTAACGAGTCCAATGTAAAACACTTCCCATCCTTTTATTACTTTGGCATGGAAACTACTGTGAAATCCGGGAGGACAAAATAGTGATATATCGCACCGCACTCCTCTTACTCCATTACAAAAACACATTTAGTGCCAAACCTGTGACGTGGGTAATATGACATGAAAACATGAGCAGCAGGTAGCCTAGATGTTCGGCGGTGGAGGAGATATTCGTGGGCTATACTCAGCCTTGTCTCAGGATAGTAAGTTGGTGGTCTGTTGATATCCCTCTTGTGGTGTGGGGGCTGTGCTTTGGCAAAGTGGGTGGGGTTATATCCTGCCTGGTTGGCCCTGTCCGGGGGTATCATTGGATGAGGCCATAGTGTCCCCCGACACCCCCCCCCCCCCCCCCTGTCTTATCTGGTGTCCTGTGTGAATTTAAGTATGCTCCCTCTAATTCCGATCTCTCCCCTCCCGGAGGACCTGGACCATGCCTTTAGACTGCCTGATGACTCCTGGCTGTCCCCAGTACACCTGGTCGTGCTGCTGCTCCAGTTTCAACTGTTCTGCCTGCGGCTATGGAACCCTGACCTGTTCAGCGGACGTGCTACCTTGTCCCGGACCTGCTGTTTTCAACTCTCTCTCTCTCTCACTACCGCACCTGCTGTCTCGACCTCTGAATGCCAACTGACATTTACTCCTGAGGTACTGACCTGTTGCACCCTCTACAACCACTGTTATTATTATTTGACCCTGCTGGTCATCTATGAACGTTTGAACAACTTGAAGAACAATTTGGCCTTAATGGCCATATACTCTTATAATCTCCACCCGGCACAGCCAGAAGATGCCTGGTCACCCCTCGGAGCCTGGTTCCTCTCTAGGTTTCTTCCTAGGTTCCTGACTTTCTAGGGAGTTTTTCCTAGCCACTGTGTTTCTACATCTGCATTGCTTGCTGTTTGGGGTTTAAGGCTGGGTTACTGTATAGCACTTTGTGATATCTGCTGATGTAAAAATGGCTTTATAAATAAATAAAATTGAAAAACAAATGTGAGAGCATTGGGCCAGTAACCGAGAGATTGCTGGTTGAAATCCCTGAGCCAACTAGGTGAAAAATAAGCCAATGTGCCCTTGAGAAAGGCAATCATAATTACTCCTGTACGTTGCTCTGGATAAGAGCGTCTGCTAAATTACTCAAATATTTTTTTTTTAACATAAGGCCATTCAAGGCCATTTGAATAACAAGCTCCACATTCACCTGCACCTTTGTAACATAGCTATGCAGTTGTCCTTCTTTGCACTAAAAACAGAGGTAGAACATACCATTTCCATAATGCAAATAAGTAAGGAGGGCTATCTAGTACCAGACCAGTCTGTCTGCTCACTCACATTGACTCTCTGCAGGTCATTCAATAGACTCTGTTCACTGCTGGTTGGCTGAACCACAGGGACTTTCTCTGTTGTCTCCTCCAGCCACGTCCTGAGAGCTCCGGCTGCATCCCTGAAGTCTCCCAGCTGGTCCTGGCAGGAAGACACCTCCTCCTCTCTGTGTTGTAAAAGGGAGAAGACAACCACAGTCACATCACATCACAGAGACATATTAAATATGCCAAAACATGACTGTCAACTGGCGAGATAAAATAATGATGTTTCTTCTGTGTCAAATGAGAACAAGTATCCCCACAAGTAGATTAACACATGAGGATCAGCAGGTAGCTCTGCAACCGTCATCTTCACGTACTTCTCTTTCACAGTGTCTTTGAAGGCATTGAAGTTGTTGGAGAGGTTGTCAATCTTTCCCTGAATCTGGGCCATGCTTCCCTCTGGACCCATATTGGACAGCTCCTTTGACAGCTTTTGCAGTATTTCCACATCCTTGGCATGTTCAGCCAACTCAGTGTTAGTGTCCTACAGAAACATTAGAACAGTTAGAACAATTGGAAGATCAGTATTGAGCAATGCGTGGATGAAAATGAGCATTAAATTAACATATTTGATGACTATCTACCTGCATGAGCTGCGAGAGCTCGTTGACATTTTTCCCTGGCCCGTCTGTTTCGGAGAGGGCCTGTGAGCGCTTGAGCACAAACTGCTGCACCTTGTCCGAGGTCTTCTCGAACTCCTCCACCTTGTCCTTCAGCTGCTCCAGCTGGTCCATTTTCTGCTTGTGCTTGTCACAGGTGTCAGAGAAGCGCTGTGACAGGGCGTCCATTTTGGACTGCAGCAGAGCCGCGGCGGAGGGGTCAGCTGTCTCCACAAATTTCTTCACCTTGGCCTTCATGGCCGAGATGCTACTCTGGCGACTCGAAATATCCTGCTCCAGAGCCTTGAAGAAAAACACAATGGATGACAAATATATATTCTAGAGACATTTGAATGTTTTTCAATGTTTCTATAGTTTAGGTTTCATCATCTGTAGAAGATCATGCAGAGACAAATTCCAAATTAACTGTTGAGCCAAAATAACCAGTTACAGTAAGGTCAATATTTGGTGAAATGGCTATTTGACTGGTAAAAACAGTTACACAAAGTTAATGTTTAAAGTACATACCGCCCCTTTGCTCAGCACATCTCCAATGGCTGCTGAATCCAGAGGGACTTGTCCTTTCTCCTTCACACTCTTCTCTACTCCCTCCATCCAGCTTATCATCTCATCCAGGCCATCCTGGACACTCAGGGAGCGGGTCAAGGTGATCTGAAGCTTCTCATTACGATCACTCACTGACTTGGACAGGTTGTCATACCTTTCCACAATATCATCTGAAAGCAAAGACAAAATGTAATGGTTTTAGGGTCAATGCTTAGCACTGGTAAAAGTTCATACCACTTGGAAATTATGAGCAAATCAAGTCAGGGTTTTCACTGTTCTCTCTGTTTGACCTTTCTGCTAAGGTCAAACATATGGAAAAGATTACTGTATCATAAATATACAGCACATACAAAAAATAATTTTGAGTCGGCCAAGCGCAATATCATTAGGGACAAGGTAAAACATTTTTACATTCAGCATCACTCCGTCAAGGGAAATATATTATTCTTTCTAACAAAGACATCTACTTATATTTCAGGATGTTGTGTATCTCTTATTAAAATAATCAGAATTCATGTAAACATTACAGTTTTGGAAACATAGGTTGTCTAAAATAATTGGTCTCTTGGCACAACTTACCCTGTCCAGCAGCTCAACTTACCCCATATCCGGGGTAAGTGGTGCCACCTACAAATTTCTGTACTGAATGAAATATTACCACTACCTTCAAAAACCTTTTCCCATCTTAATTTCCCAAACCCAATTCAACACAATCACAATAACTGTTTTGTCTTTTAATAATTTTAAGCATGTTTGAACACTGGCTTAACACCTTACAAACACAATGTACTTTTTAAAAACACTTTTAACATAGAACAGGACCTGGTGTTACCTCATATCCCCGTGATAATGCCTGGCATTACGCCTGGGAAGAAAACACTTACATTTGCTGAAACTGTGGCTCAACCTACCCCATGGCCATTGGCTCAACCTACCCCATGGCCATTGGCTCAACCTACCCTATGGCCATTAGCTCAACTTACCCCATGGCCATTGGCTCAACTTACCCCATGGCCATTGGCTCAACTTACCCCATGGCCATTGGCTCAACTTACCCCAAGGCAAACCATTTTTATTAGCCCACATAGCTACAAGGATGAACTTTCATGCTAGGTTTAGGACCTCATATTGAAACTTATAGAGACCCCAACTGATGTATAGAACAATCTCAAAATTGACTTTGGTTAAGATACAAGCATCATGAAACCTCTAGAACAATAAATTAATTTGACTTGCTTACCTAACTTGCTTACCACTTTTCCCATGTGGTTTCTTCCTTCACATACTATGATATGATAACCTCCTAAATATTTGGTCAAATTATGACATTTGTGTATGGTTTCCTAGAAACAAGGGATGGCTCAACTTACCACACTCTCCCCTACTACTATTTCACTCCAACAGTCATGAATCACTATTGCACTGTGTGTCAATGATAGTAACCACACATTGGCAGTGGCACTATATTGTCAAGTATTTCATTATTTTTAGAAATAGCATTGGATGAAAATCTATACTTAAGACTGATTACTCACCTACTGTCTCCTGGATCTCGTCCTGATTGGTCAACAGGTCCCCCTCAGCAGTGACCAGAGAGTCAGATGTTTTGCGGAGTGTCTCCACAGCAGTCTGACGACCAGTGATCTGATTTTGCAGAGCCTAACCATGACAAACACAGGCAGACCGAAGATTAGACAGTCAACATGTCTAACAGACAAACCACACCGCTCCATATAGATATATCAATAAACTCCAGATATATCTTTATTACAATCCTGTAATTATACAGATTTAAAGCTGGAGACAACTATTTTGTAAAAGCATCTAAATACAAATAGTGTTATTCAAACACTCAAATACTAGAACTCCACTACTGTAACTTTACATATACCTGACTGGGTGCACTCAGGGGGAAACGTAGCATTTCCCTGACATAAACTACATTCTTGAGTTTTAGGCGCCTCTAATCTTCTATATCTCTGAGCCACTGCAATACAACTCCATAGAGAGATGTAATGGAACATGACTTTACTCCCACTCTCTCTCTCTCTCTCTACACTACATACTTTCAGTTGCAAGCCAGCTTGACTCAATCAGAGAGTACTGCAGGGACATAATCTATTAAAGGATACTAGGCATTCTCTACACCTCTGTCCAGTCCAACTCCAATCGTAACCCCCACCCTCTCCCCCCTCAAAGGCATACGCAAGAAAATGTACCCATGGTTAGGATATTCATGTCTTGGGGACTGCTTTGAGGTTTGAATTTGGACCTATAAATAGCAGTGTTGTTTTAAAGTGAGTGGAAACACTGTATATGGAGAGGGAAGTCTGAAGCCGTGTAATGACCTCTAAACCCATTCAGTTCTCAGAGCCGTCAGTCAGTAAACTCTGAAAAAAGGCTGTTCTTGTAAACAGCTATTTCTCCACTTGCCCTCCTCTAGCCCGGAGTCTGTTACACTGTGGTAATGTGCTTTGTCTTGATAAAACTCCTACTGATTTGGTGAGATTCTTTTTTGTTTTTGTCATACCTTGGTGTCCTCCAGCTGTTTCTGTAGGGTTTGAGGGTCGGCAGCAATGGCCTCAGACTGTTGCCTTCTGGCTTCCTCCACTGAGTTGTTGAGCCACTTCACGAGACCAGCGGTCGAGTCCTCGTACTTCTTGTACTTGTCCACCACATCTTTGAGGTTGTTGCCGAGCTCATTGCACTGAAAGAAATGAGTTGTGATGTTGATCGCTGTGGTAGTTATTAACTTGGAACGCATGCAGTATTACTGCCTACTCTCTTCTGTATCTCAACCTATAGAAAAGATGGCCAGCAATATATAATAAAAGAGCATTTCACCTGAATTGTTTTTAAGATGAACAATTACACAAAGTCAACCTTTGCCTCTCAGTATGAAAGTGAACCAGTGTTGTGATACAGAACAAGGACTCAATTGCTTTCATTTTGATTAAACAGAAATGCTTCCATCGTGTGGTGAGAGTAGGATATTACATCCATTAAAAAAGAACATTCAATCAGCCTGAGATGTGTGTCTCATTCAGTGTTCACCCTACTGATTTAAATAGGTAGGCCTCCTGGTGTTACCAAGGTGGCTCAGTGAACAACATGCACGTGATCAGTAACCTTGCTGAAGACTTCGAGACTAGGCTTTAGTCCAGCGAGCTAAAACAGTGTTGTGGTACTGGTATGTAAAGTTTACCTGAGAGTGCAGGGCTTTGTAGCGGCTAGCAGCCGAGTCCAGCTTCTCCTTTACAGCAGCACAGGTTCCAGTGGTATCCACCTCCAGCTGGGCATCTTTCCCCTCAGGGTCCATGCGTCCACAGGCTTTCGCCACGTCCAGCACCTTCTGCCCTGAGATGGTGATGAACCGCAGGTCCCCCTTGTGGGAGATGACGTCCTCAGAGAAGCTCTTCTGTCTCTGGAGCTTCTCTGTGAGGATGTTCAGAGCTCCAGCGGGGGCTCCCAGCTCCCCCACCTCCCCCTCGGCCTGTTGCAGCCAGCCCTCAAACTCCTCACAGTCTCCCTGGAACTTCTTCAGCTCCTCCTGAACCTGGACCACGTGCTTCATCTGCTGTTCTGCCTGGGTAAGGGAAGCATCGTACCGGCTCTTCAACTCCTGGATGTCCATCTGCAGCTTGTCTTTCTCCGTGGAGGACAGGGCATGGGCCTGGTGGTCCAGCAGAGCCTGGGCTGACTGGGTGGCCATGATCATGTCCTGCTGCTGAGACAGGATCTCCTGGTGACGAGCCTGGAAGAGGAGAGAGTCCATTCAAATTCCAAAAGCTTTATTGTCAAATTGATATAGTATAATTGCCACATGAAAAACCTACAACACTGACATTTAACACACAGGACAAGATATGAAATTCAAAAATAAAATAAAGTGCAAATATTGCATTTAAGAATTGGTTAACTCTTGAGGTTCCTAGGGTCTCCACCGAGCTAGGTAAATCTGCTTTTAGTTTTAATGGACTCTATTGCTGGAATGGATTTCAAAATAAATGTTTTATATGTATTTTTAATTTAACCTGTATTTAACTAGGCAACGAATGCTTATTTAAAATGACGGCCTACACCGGCCAAACCCGGACAACGCTGGCCAATTGTGCACTGCCCTATGGGCCTCTCAATCATGGCCGGTTGAGATACAGCCTGGATTCAAACCAGGGTGACTGTAGTGACGCCTCTAACACTGAGATGCAGTGCCTTAGACCACTGTGCCACTTGGGAGCCCAAAATGATGTTCTAGTGTCATTCAAGCACTTTGAAGTATTGATTGGGGACGTATTTGTTGAGGAATGTAACTGTTTTTCTGGGTGAAATGTGATGTTTTATTTGTGCTTCCCATGACTATGTTTATGTATATATATATACACACAGTTGAAGTCGGAAGTTTACATACACCTTAGCCAATTACATTTAATCTCAGTTTTTCACAATTCCTGACATTTAATCCAAGTAAAGATTCCCTATTTTAGGTCAGTTAGGATCACCACTTTATTTTAAGAATGTGAAATGTTAGAATAATAGTAGAGAGAATGATTTATTTCAGCTTGTATTTCTTTCATCACATTCCCAGTGGGTCAGAAGTTTACATACACTCAATTAGTATTTGGTAGCATTGCCTTTAAATTGTTTAACTTGGGTCAAACGTTTTGGGTAGCCTTCCACAAGCTTCCCACAATAAGTTGAGTGAATTTTGGCCCATTCCTCCTGACAGAGCTGGTGTAACTGAGTCAGGTTTGTAGGCCTCCTTGCTCGCACACGCTTTTCAGTTCTGCCCACAAATTTTCTATAGGATTGAGGTCAGGGCTTTGTGATGGCCACTCCAATACCTTGACTTTGTTGTCCTTAAGCCATTTTGCCACAACTTTGGAAGTATGCTTGGGGTCATTGTCCATTTGGAAGACCCATTTGCAACCAAGCTTTAACTTCCTGACTGATGTCTTGAAATGTTGCTTCAAAATATCCACATCATTTTCCTTTCTCATGATGCCATCTATTTTGTGAAGTGCACCAGTCCCTCCTGCAGCATAACGATGGTCATTATGACCAAACAGTTCTATTTTTGTTTCATCAGACCAGAGGACATTTCTCCAGAAAGTACAATCTTTGTCCCCATGTGCAGTTGTAAACCTAAGTCTGGCTTTTTTATGGCGGTTTTGGAGCAGTGGCTTCTTCCTTGCTGAGCGGCCTTTCAGGTTATGTCGATGTAAGAGTAGTTTTCCTGTGGATATAGATACTTTTGATACTTTCTGTTTCCTCCAGCACAAGGTCCTTTGCTGTTGTTCTGGGATTGATTTGCACTTTTCGCACCAAAGTACGTTAATCTCTAGGAGACAGAACGTGTCTCCTTCCTGAGTGGTATGACGGCTGCGTGGTCCCATGGTGTTTATACTTGCGTACTATTGTTTGTACAGATGAACATGGTACCTTCAGGCGTTTGGAAATTGCTCCCAAGGATGAACCAGACTTGTGGAACATTTTTTTCTGAGGTCTTGGCTGATGTCTTATGGTTTTCCCATGATGTCAAGCAAAGAGGCACTGTGTTTGAAGGTAGGCCTTGAAATACATCCACAGGTACACCTCCAATTGACTCAAATGATGTTAATTAGCCTATCAGAAGCTTCTAAAGCCATGACATCATTTTCTGAAATTTTCCAAGCTGTTTAAAGGCACAGTCAACTTAGTGTATGTAAACTTCTGACCCACTGGAATTGTGATACAGTGAATTATAAATTAAATAATCTGTCTGTAAACAATTGTTGGAAAAATGACTTGTGTCATGCACAAAGTAGATGTCCTAACCGACTTGCCAAAACTATAGTTTGTTAACCAGAAATTTGTGGAGTGGTTGAAAAACAAGTTTTAATGACTCCAACCTAAGTGTATGTAAACTTCCGACTTCAACTGTATATATATATATATATATATATATATATATATATATATATGTTGTATATATATATATATATATATATATATATATATATAAAATCAAATTATAAGGAAAAGGTCAATGTAGCTATTAGAAAAAGGGACCTGAGCCTTGTGAATTCAATGAATTGAACAACAAGCCACTATGAATCAAGCACCACCAGAGAGAATAGGTTAATTTACCTTGACCCTTTCATACTGCTTGTCCAGGTCCAGTTTTGCGGTCTTCTCTGTAGCCTGTCTGCCAGTGTCATTATCTGTAGTCTGGAGAGCGTTTCCATTGTTTCCATTGGGGTCATCATCCTCTCCCAGAATGTTCTTGGCTGAGGTCTCCGATGGCAAAGGCATGTTCCCGTTCTGTTTGCCCATATGGTCTGTCTGATCGACCCCCATCCCTTTCTCATTCCCTATGTTGTTGATCCAGTCCAGCAGACCCTCGATCTTGTTCTTGCTCTCCTCAAGCTGCTCAACAACAGCCTCCTAAACAGGTAGAAAATAGCGAGTTACATGATGTTGGCTAAATTATATGATTAATTAGATAAATATACATTTTGTACATATATATTTTATTTTAATAAGTAAGCAATCATCAAGCTGAATAACATAAATCATTTTATGTGTCTTTAAGCGGATCTATCTTTTCCTGTAAATTACCTACAATAGAAAGTTTAACTGTCATGATTCAGATTTGCACCGAGTCATGGTATATGGATAATGTTGATGCATGAAAAATGTAATATGTTTTCCAACCTTCTCAGTCTCCTGTTTGATAGCAGCAGTCACAGACTTCTCCACGTCTTTCCTTGACTCCTCGGCCCGTTGGTTGATGAGTTTGACCTTGCTCTTGGCGTCCTCCAGCTTGCTCTCAATGGCAGCGATCTGATCTGGGGTCAGCTTAGACCGGTTCTCATCCAGGAACGTCTTGGTGCTGCTGATGACCTCATTCAAGGCACTGCCATTGGTCAGGATGTCTTTCTGCAAGGCCTGGACATTTCATATTTGACACACAGAGACACAGATGCAGACACAGGCACAGAAAGCATGATAACAGAAATGTTAGGTGATAAATTAGTGAACCCATCAAACAAGATTCAGTATAATAGCAATACATGTGTAACACAATGTGCATAATTGTGTATACAATAAATGTGTAGCAATGACATCATACTTAAAATAAAATAATGTAGCCATACATTCTATAGTTCATTTATTAGATAACCAACATTTCGTCAACAAGCTACTGTACTGTACCTGATGCTCTTTCTGGACCTGCTGCAGGTCTTCCACACTCTCTACACTCTTGGCCTGCTGCTGCTGGCCTATCAGACAGTTCTCTGTATTGGTCAGGTTGTCACACAGCTCCTGCAACTTGTCTGAGAACTCCTTCTGTTTCTCCACCAAGCACTGCACACACCAGAGAGCAATGTTACAATGTTACACTCCTCCCAACAGCATACACTACATAGTACGCATGAATCATACTGGACGTTCGTAGATAGTCAACCCCTGATGACAATGGTCTGAGTATGCTGTAAACATGCTAGCCACTCAACAGGCCAGCAGTCTGACATGGTAAAGAAAGAGGACGGGTTCAGTAGAGAGCAATTGGACATTTGTTCACAAGTGTGTTAGTGCTGAGGTTGGTTGAGAAAAACGTTCCCACACTGAAGATGCCTTTGGAGTTTGTCCTCTGGAGTTTAGAGTTTAAAGGTGTGTTGAAGCCTGTGAAACGTAAACACGACCAGGAGAAAGGTTAGCGTGTGGTCAAGCAATGGTCTTGTTGGTGTTAAATGAAACATGCAAGAGACTAACTTCTCATTAAAACACATTCAAAACACATCCTTAGAAATCTGTCTTAATGAATTCTAGTGACATTATTATTTTATATATATTCTAAAATATATATCATGACGATAATTAGTTTATGTAGCTATAAAATACACACACAGCCACACTTCACTTCAACCAATACATTTTCATAGTTTGCTCAACAAACTGAAATCGACTCTTTCCAAGGTGCAATGGCCCTAAGCCCAGTCATTTGGGTCCAAACCTTCTGCTGACTCTCATTCTCGCTGATCTCCAGTTGGAGTTGAAGGGTGCGTCTCTGATTGGCCACCCTCTCCATCAGATCCTTAATTGCCCTCTGGGTGGCGCTGAGAGACTTGAGGAGGTGCCTGCTCTGGGCCGGGCTCAGGAACTGGGCATGCTCTGAGATAAAGTACTGGATGTCAAACGCAGTGTCCTCCAGATGCCTCTGGGTCCCTGACACATTAGTCACCATGTCCTAGAAACACAGACAGGGGTCATGAAGGGGGCTGAACCAATCAACACAACTCATTGGATGTATAAATGTAAACCATAATATATTGTGTCATTGGTTAATTCTAGGGAAAAACTACAAACTTTTAATTTCGTTTCATATAACCTTTAATGCTGTGTATTTTATTCATATGTACTTAAAATACACTACTGTAGGTGAATAAGGAACATAAGGAGAATTAGGTATGAAAAGATACCTTATTATTCTGGATCATTTCTTTCACTGTGTCCACGTCATATGTGTTCAGGATGTCGAGGTTGCAGGCCCTCTCAGAGTTGTCATGAATACAGCCTGATAGTTGATCAAGGGTACTGAGGAGCTCCTGGTATGTTGACTCCAAATTGGCCTGAAAAACACAGGTTCATACAATGAGGATTCATTTCATTTACTTTGTATTTACTGCAGTTCAGTAACATAATTTCCTAGATCACAACAATGAGAAACAAACACTGACCTTTCCTTTATCAATAGCCTGCGTTAGAACATAATTCCTTTCTGCAGACATTTGGCAAACGTCTGCAAATGCTGGCTGCAATTCTCGAAAGGCTGAAGCCAGATCTTGGTGGATATGCGTGGGAATGAGTTCATTAGCAGACTTTAACAGCTGCTTGGCTATGTCCAGATCTCTGGTTAGAAAGCTAGCCAGTGTAGACAGATGTGCTTCCAACAACTAAAAACAGAAGTGGGTGAATGTTGAGACAGATGCTCATGCAAGGAGGGGACACTCAGAAACAGAGAGAAAAATGTAAGTGGCTAGAAAGTACTGAAGGTGCCACATTCTTTCAGGGATGCATTGTTATTATAATGTATTCCCACCCTTTCTATGGTGCATTTAAGTGTGATACAAACCTGAGATTCCTCCAGCTGACTGTGTAACTCCTCCATGTTGTTACTCAGAGAGCCCTGCTTGGATGACAACTCGTTCCTGATCTCCACTAGAACATCTGCATGATCCTGAAGTCTACCAACACACTCCAGATAATCCTGGGTGGAGTACTGTTGCAGAAAATACATCAAATACATAATATATATGAATCACTTTAAATAAATACATGTCAAATACATGAGTAGTAGTTATTTTATATGCATTTAAATGAGTTTCGAACATAAAACTTACCCTGACCGTAGGTTGAACTGCTTCAGCATTGCCTGTGTCTGAAATGGTTTCAACCTCAGTAGATTGATATAGGTCAAGACCTTCCATGGGTTCTGCCACGGCACCTTCAGCCTCATCGGACGAGCCCTCCTCCTGGATGATCTCCAGGTTGCGTGGCCTGTCCTCATCAGGAGCACCCCCCAGAATACTGCTCAAGGCTCCAATCACATCTCTGAGCATGGCAGGGTCTTGGCTTGAGGATACACTTTGAAGAACCTGCTGAAACTGAATCTGGGTCATATCAGATGGAGGTGTTTCTTCATGGGGTGGTTTCCCTCCATCCAGACTAGTTTTACCTGAACGGAGAGCCTCATGCGTCAACAGATCCCTGAGGAGATCTGGACTACTACTTTTCACAAGCCCAGGAGCTGCATCTGTCTCACCACCAAAATCACCAGAAACTCTTCCATGGGACTGTGGATTGTCCTGTATCAGGTTGATGATGCCCTCCAATGCTTGGTTCTCAGCCTTTTGTAATTCATCGACATCTGCCCCCTCCACTCTCATTCTCACCAGCTCACCTATACCAGACCTTAGAGCACTATAGATGGCCGACGCAGGTGGTGGGACACTATCAGGTGTCATGAAGTCTGGTTGAACATCAACTGTCATCAGATGGGTATGATTCTCATCACCAACGCATAGATTCTGCCTATTTCCATCCTGTGTAAGATCTGACCCCAGGCCAGGCTCTTTACCCTTTACCAGATGCTGTGAGGTAATTTCTGATGTTGAGGGGGTATTGGAGGAAGAGTCTGGTTGAACAATAGCAGCCATCGGCTGGGGATGATTCTCAACTGCACCACATTTATCTTGTTTAACAACTGATCTCATACCTGGCTCTGTTGCCTTTAATGGATACCCTGGGAACATGTCTGATGCTGATGACGAACTTGTATCTGGCAACTTCTCAGACACAACTGAGTTACATTTGTCAGTACCTGTCTGTCCTGTCTGTGATGACTTGGACACAGTGGGTGAATCAGCTTGATCAGTAATCTGTGAGACACTACCATCAGATGAATCTTCTTGTCTCCCTGAGGATGGTTTGCTGTCATCACCCCTGCTTGATTCAACCCTGTCATCAGCTTTAGCGTTAACATTAGCGTTTGAATTTGACAGATGTTTATCAGTCAGTGTCAGATCAGGGCTCATTCTGCTAGATATTACTTTAGTGGGAGCAGTTTCTAACTGCTCTTGATCACCGATATCATAGCTGTCATTATTGTCACAGCGTGTTTCTATTATCGGTACACTGGATACAAAAGCTAAATCAGAGGAGTTAGTCAACTGCACTGGAGTCTTTTTTTTACCTGTGGGCTCACTCTGACTGTACCCGCTCTGAGAGGATGTAGGCTTGATATCCCCATCTGACTTCACTAGTGGTTGCTGAGGTGGCACAGTGCTAAACGATGGAAGTCCATCACTGTTCATTACCATTTTATCCACATTGACACCCATGACTGCGGACGCTGTGCTTGTTACATCGCTAGACAAATCTCTCAGTGATGAGCTATCTATTCTCTGATCTGACTCCTTGACTAGCTGGCTAGCTGGCGGCGGAACTGCGTTCAACACATTCTCCATTTTCCTTTCATCAGACAACAGATCACTATGTGATGAGCAGGACACGCCCGAGTCACTCTGAACAGGACTGGCAGTCTGGTTCCCCACTATCTCACGGTATCCTGCTCCCAGCTGCCCATCACCTGGAGTGAAGCCGATTGCCTCACAGGACAGATCCGTGTCTCTCCTCAGAGAACTGTTACCATCTTCCTCTGTCTGTCTCACCTCTTTAGCCTGGGCCTGAGGAGCTCCGCTATCTCCACTATCGCTCAAACTGAAAGAGTTTGATCTGTTTGACAACGTGTCATTGTGGATGGAATTTCTAGACCCAGGGACCATTTCTGACAGTGGACTGGTAGGGGCCTGTGAAGAACCATCTTCCCTTAATGAATATGATGTGTCAGGTTGATGGATGACACGTTCCCCTGTTACCTGATCTGACAGGATAGGTGATAGGATCTGTCTACATACCCCATGACTAATGGTGAACGAAGGTAGTAAGGACTTCTGGGAATCGCAGTTCTGTTCTCTGTTTCCTTCTGCATCCACATCTTCCCCTGCATGTCTATTCCTATTCTCTTTACCTTCTTCCCCATTGACATCCTTATCAGGGGCGTCAAGAACCAAAACTGCCACCTTTTTGTCTGTTTGATGTTGACGTATATTCTCAGCCTCGTTGTTGTCTATGAGGCCCAGACTCTGGGAATAAGAAATGCTGTGCACGCAGTTTCTATCAGGGTCGATGATTGCGTTGTGTACTGGGTCTGAGTGAAGGATCTTTTCAGCCAAATCATCATCAATCAACCCTGAATCCAGCGCTTCATTTACACGAATAGTGCATCCAGACTTGGAGTCATATACACCACCCAACAGGCTCTGCTGTTCCATGATCTGCAGGGCTATCTGGGAGGATATGGAGCCTCTAGACACAGCTTCTTTCAGGGTTGCCACTGTGCTTCTCTCATCCCCTAAAACCTCTCCCTTGTGGAGCTGCAATGCCAGCACTTCTAACACAGTCTCCTCATCCACAAGGCCCTTATCAAGAGCTGCATCAAGGTCATAGCGTTTCCCAGAGATGATGTCCAAAATACCACCCTCCTCTAGTTGGGCTCTGAGAAGGTGGATCGCAAAGCCTCTCTCATCTTCATTGTCCCATGCTTCTTCCTCAGTGCATGGAACCTCTGTGGATGTGTCAAGGGTGTCT
Source organism: Salmo trutta (assembly GCF_901001165.1). Taxonomy (NCBI): domain Eukaryota; kingdom Metazoa; phylum Chordata; class Actinopteri; order Salmoniformes; family Salmonidae; genus Salmo; species Salmo trutta. Next base: position 48,659,352 of record NC_042974.1, on the reverse strand, counting down.
GCCAATAAAGTGGACAATGGAGATGATTCAGATTTTGGGTTCTTGTCTGTCTCACAGCCAGGTGTCATTGGATTTGTGGGGCGTTGTGGGGAATCTTGTGCACCCGGTGGCATGTTCAGGCCGGTGTCTTTCACTGAGCACAAAGTAGAGCTTTTCAATATGGGTTGTGTGGCTGAACCTCCATTGAAAGTCCCTTTAGGTTGATTATCTAAAGCAACATCTGTTTCTGAATCAATTTTAATTAATGTTGGGATTGTGCGCATTGTGTTTTTCTGATCGATTCTGTCAGGCAAAACACAAATTTCAGACGCATGCTGCCTGGTATTTTTTTCAGAGTCAATAGATATGGATGATTCGTCTGTGAAACTGTGCACCATCTCCCTTTTGGAATGTTCTACATTATTTTCAGAGCTAGAATATTCCTTTTCTGCTGGCATGCTTTTGGAATTCTGCGCAGCTGAGGGGAAACTTGTGTCTGTGTCATTCACCGAGCACAATCTTTGGTGGGTTGACCTTTCCAAAAGGATTTGGGTGGCTGACCCTTCATTGAAAGTCTCTTTTGGTTGATTATCTGAAGAGGAGGTTTTTAAATCAAACGCCAATGGTTTTGGGCTTGTGTTATTAGTGTTCTTTAGATAGATGCTATCACACAAAACACTTCTTTCAGAATCAGGCTGTCTGGTATCATTTTCAGAGCTAGATGATTTATCTGTAAAACCTTGTACTAGCGCCATCTTGGAGTCCTGTACACATGAGGGCAAGCTAATATCTGTGTCATTTACAGAGCATGATCTAGGAGTTCTGCTTTTCAAAATGGTTTGTGTGGCTGAACCTCCATTTAAAGTCTCTGTTGGTATATCTGAAGCTGTATGTGAGGTTTCTACATCAATGTCAAAGGGTACTAGACTTGTGTTTGTCCTCTTCTTTTTTTTCTTCTTCTTAAAAACACTTGCTTCAGAATCCACTGAGCAGGATCTAGGAGTTGAGCTTGCCAAAATGGTTTGTGTGGGTGATCCTCCATTGGCTGTCTCTTTTGGTTGATTATCTGAAGCTATTTCAGAGGTTTCTAAATTCATTTCAATTAGTGCTAGGCTTGTACTGGTAGAACTAACCTCTACAGATGCTTCCACTGTGAGGCCTTGTGCCACTGTCCTTCTGGAATCCTTGGCACCTGATGACAGGCTCATGTCTGTGTCATTCACTAAGCACAATCTAGGAGGAGCTGAGTTTTCCAATACAGTTTGTGTGGCTGGAACGGCATTGACAGTCTCTTTTGGTTGATGATCTGAAGCTATTTCTGAAGTTTCTACATCAATTTCAAATGACAATGGGCTTGTGCCCTGTCTGTTCTTTTGATAAATGCTATTAGACAAAACATTGGCTTTAGAATCATATTGTCCGGCATTAATTTCAGAATGAACAGCTACAGATGCTTCCTCTGTGACACGTTGTGCTAGCAAGCTCATGTCTTTGCCACTCACTAAGCATGATTTAGTAGAGGATGAGCTTTCTGACATGGCTCGTGAGGCCGATTCTCCTTTTGGTTGATTATATAAAGCTATATCTGAGGTTTCTAAACCAATTTCAACGGATGATGGGCTTGCGTTCTTTTGATAAATTCCATCAGACAAAACACTTGTATCAGAATCATGCTGTCTGGTATTCTTATTAGAGCCAGATAACTCTTCTGTGAAATCTTGCGCTAGCATCCTTTTTCCAACCTGTGCACCTGAGAGCAAGCTCAGGTCTGTGACATTTACCGAGCACGATTTGGGAGAGGTTTGTGTGGCTGAAATTCCATTGAAAGTCTCTTTTGGTTGATTATCTGAGGTTTCTACATCAATTCCAATGGGATTAAAACATACTGTGTTATTTTGATAGATGCTTATTTCAGAATCCGGCTGTGTGGTGTTGTTTACACAGTCAATAGCTGAAGCAGACTCCTCTGTTCCATCTTGGGCTAGCACCATAAACACATTATTAGAAAAGGCTTTATTGTCAGATTGATTATAATTTGACTTATCCTCCCTGAAGAAACTGGAAGCATGATGGTCTTTCATTGTTCCATCTGTTTCCTCGTTAATGTGCAAATATCCAAAATCCTCAGTATTGCTTTCAAACGAGATCTCTGAATCTTCAGAAATATCTTCTTTCAAAGAAATATCCACAAAAGTGGCCTTACCAAGTGCAGTGTTTTGTAGCTGGTTTTCAGATGTCTCTACTGAAATGTTAACTAAAAGTTCAGCCATTTTAGTCAACTGTCCATCGAATATTAAAAGCCTTTGTCCGGATTTTGGATCCATGTAACTATTCATCATGAGGTATGAGATAAATAACTGTTTTGCCTCGATGGGAGATGGGGCATTTATGGTCTCATCATCAATCTCAATATCATCTGTGGGGCGATGGGATCCTCCAATCTGAAGCTCCCTCAACATCAGCCAGCTAGAAAATCTATCATTAAGGTCATCAACATCAGGAAAAACATCTGGTATTTCAATGGTTTTCAACACCTCTGCTGTATGTGTGTCAATGAAACCATTTTGAGTAGCAGAGTTAATATCCATTACCTCTGAGTCTTCTGCTATGTAAAGGGCAGCTATCTTCTGTCTATTGCTGAGCAGTTTGAATGCGAGCTGATTGGTGATGATTTCATGCTGCAGAGAGGTAGACACGGTCAAGATTTCACCAGAGTGAGGCCATAAAAGTCCCATGAACCCCTTCTGTTTCTCCAGCACCAACAGTGCACTGCTAGAGCTCATCAAATCACACTGAACAGCCTCATCCACCGATAGCCTTTTGCCATTCTGAGGGTTCACTATGCCTCCATTTTGGGCCTGCTGGCTCAGTATCCCAGTGGCAGTGCCTTGATCGATCAAGCCTTCTGACAGGGCTTCCTCTACGGTGAGCTTACGGCCCGTTTTGGGGTTGAAGATACCACCTGCAAACAGCTGAGCCCCCAGGAGCCTCATCGTGGTCTGTCTGTCAATCAAGCCCTCATGAACTGCACTAAATACACTAATCTCCCTCCCAGATGTCAACTCCATGTTTCCATTGTGGCTTTTCTTCACCGGCAGCAGTCGCAGTCCAGTCTCCACATCAGCCACGCTCCTCTGCACCAGCTGAGTGAGCGAGACCTTCTCTGCCGTGCTGGGGTTGATCAGGTCCTTCCATGTGTCCTGTCTTTCCAAGAGCTTGACGTACAGAGGGGCAGGGATCAGGCCAAACTGAAAGGCCCTCTCCAGGGTCAGTATATCGCCCGTGTAGGACACCCTCAACCCACCTGTAGCCAGCTGGATCTCTATAACCTTCATGGCCAGGGGCTCAGAGATGGCCCCCTCTCTAACCGCTGCTATCACAGGGAGAGGTTCTGAGGAGAACGCTGGGCTCAGGATACACTGGTTGGCTTCGTTGAGCTCTCTGAGCTGCTTCCAGGTGGGCTCGTCAATGAGGTTGTGATGTAAAGCATCGTCCAGCTCCAGACACATCCTTAACTGAGGCAGAACGAGGCCAGAGGTGATGAGCTGAGCCTCCAGGAGACAGAGCCCAGTGTTATGGTCGATCAGGCCGCTCTGAACAGAGCTAAACACAGAGTAGACCTCTACACTTCCAACTTCGAGTACCCCCTCAATGGTCTGAAACGCCTGTGGAAAAATAAATTAAGCATGAGCAGACATATTCAACAACAAATTGTAAAATCCAAAATGTTATGATACAAATCATATAGTTGATTTATTATTGACAAATTGTCATAATTTATACTGTATTCCAAAGAAAGGTGAAACATTTACTCACCCCTCAGACAAGCATGTGAATGTTAACAGTTCATATGCAAAAGTGCAAGGCTGTGTCAGTGTGATTCAACAGCAAGAAGAAGTAGACACACTAAAGGCTGGCATGCATCTGGGAACAGAATACTCAGTATCTTGCGAAACAAGAGAGCAAGTTAGACACAACACAACAAGGCTGTTATATTTGGTTGTTGGTGACCACCTGTAAGAATGAAAAGGAGATCACCAAAGCTTGGTTTCAATGATGGCTGTGAAAAGTCAGAATGAGACTGGGTGACATGAAACACTCATGCTCCTAGAAATAGAAGCATGTTTACAGCATACTCAGTTTCATTGGGTTTTAAAGAAAACCCTACTTTTCCTTCTCTTGAGAAACCTACTTTCCCGTACAAGTCAACATAGTGTTTTTAAGATGACAATGAATGTGGCACAAGAGAAAACCTATCACACCATGCCAGAGTCCATTATGGGAAAAAGGGTTAGTCATGCAGTTGAACAGTAGGTGGCACTTGTGCATAATTTCTCACACCACACTGTAAACTCCCATCCAGTGGTTCAGAGATTAAGTCCAGTATCTAACCTGCTCGGTAGATGGCGTCTGATCAGAACACTGCTGGGAGAGATCACTGTAGGCCTGGTGGAGGGATTTCAGCTGCTCCTTGGCTTCCTGCTTCTCACCCTCAGTCATTCTGCAACTCAGGACATCAGAGGCATTTTAGTTCTCTTATCATAATCATATCATTAAATAATTTAAGGCATACAAAATATAATTTCAATAATTTACAGTGCAGAGAGACATGAACAAAAGTCAGCCTTAAAAACCTCACTATCATATGTTATGATAATTCAACTCACTTGTCACTGTGTTTAGTTAGCATCAGCTGTGTAGTTCTCAGTGCTTCTGCAATTTGCTCCTTCTTTGTTACCATTTCTTCCATTGAAACCTGAAATAACAATGGGTATACCTTATACATCTTACTGTTTATTCTGATCACTCGATATGCCACTTTGTAGCATCATATTTGTCACAATAATATACACTGACTTTTCACAGAAAGTATCTGAGTTGGGTTTGTGCTATATATTAAACTCAGATATCCAGTTCCTGATTTTCATTCATTTGATTTGCACAGAAATATTTATTTGATTTGTTTTTATTTTCTTATCATATAGTTATCACTTAAAATAACTAGTGCCTAGAGTTTTTCCTGACTACATAAACCTGACCAGGAGAAACCAGGTCAAAGCAAGTCCGACTGGGGCGCAGACTTTTTCCTCGCAGGTCAAATGTTCATGAAAAACTCACCCTGATCATAAGATCATTTTCTAAGGAAAACTGGACCCACAATGTAATGCTTTTCAATTTAAAGACAATTTAATAATTGTATGCAGAAAAATGGCTTTTCATTTAAATCCATATAAAAAGTGTTAATGGTGCAAAATGTTCAGTCCTTGCATATTAAATAGAATAACATGTTCAAGGAGTAGGGGGTATTTATAATCATGTTATATTGAAATACTAGAATGCTTATGTAACTGTGTCATCTTTGTTTATATCGTGAGTTATGGGTATAATTACAAAGGCCCTGAGGAGTGACAAGGACGACAGAGACCATGGGCTAATGATTCAAACTTGGGGAAAATAACTTTCTGCTCATATTCAGATGTAAGGGATTGACCCAAACTTATGTCACATATTTGTAATAGGGTAAAGAAATAATTAGAGAGTATCAAAAGCATTGTCTTTATTAGAACTAGGCACATACAGTAACAATGAAAGGTTGTGCGACTTTTTGATTTTATTGCATATTCTTGAAAATGAGCACAACCATCAGTATATAAAATGCTCTTTTTGCATGACAGGTTATACACACATAATTGTGGGCATAATGATATACTGTATAAAATGACAATATGCAAACAACAAATATACAGGAAATTAAACCGTAAAGTAACAGTAAATGCATGTTTGCACACAGTATTTACCTGGGGCTTACTAGAGGCCTCTGTGCTGGCTTTACCATCTTTGCTCTGGCCAGGTTTCACACTGGACATCCAACCTAACAGCTTGCTAACTTTATCACCATGCTCTTTCTTCTCCTCATCAACAGATCTCTAGGATTTGAGGAAAGAATTTCAAAAAGGCGGTTAGGATCAGAGTTTTTAAATCAGGAAATGAAGTTGTGCAGACATTCAACAACAGATAAACCTCTAAGGAGACCCCCAGCCATATTTCTGACCTCTATTTGGACAATGAACAGTTTAAGCTTACAACATACAAATCAGTGTTTGATTTATGAAGTTTATTGCCATGTGGATCATGATGTTTACGTGTTATGACAGTTGGCGATAAAAAAACTGTAATTGTTTATCATTGACTTTACACATCATGCTAAAAGCATAATTCATCCCTGATTTAATGAACTCCATATTCATAATTTAATTAACATGCATATAATTCCAAGTCAAATAAAATTCACACGTAATTAATTATTTCTTATTTTAAGTGTAGAACATTTCATTCCAAGAACTTGATTAAGTCAGGCTTTGCTGTGTCAATCAAATATTCTGTTTTCCCTATTTACAAGCCATGGAGAACCAAATACTGTTCACTCAAATGTGACGATAGGTCCATAAATATTGGAAAGACGACTTAGCCCCAACACTAAGAACCTTTGTCGTCTCCAGTAGCCTGAGCCCGGTGTGGCCGTCATAGACACCCTTTTCCAGGGCATCCATGAATGAGATTTTCCTCTTCGTCTTTGGGCAGGTGAGGCTTCTGGGGTAAGACTTCTCATCTTTCAGGAATAAGGCAGTGGCTTTGTCAACCAGGAAACTCTGAACAGCCTCATCCAGTGAGATTCTATCATGAGTCTCTGGGTTGATCAGTCCTCCAGTCAGGAGCTGGAATTCCAGGCATCGAAGACCCACGTCTTTGGGGAACAGGTTCTCCTGAATGGCCTGAGCTACACTCAAGGTCTTTGCTGTCTGGGGATGGATGATGCCATAGTAGGCTTGCTCACACTGTTGGAGCTGGCGGGCAAACGTCTCGTCTAGGAGACCTCTTCGCAGAGCCTCGGTGACTGTGGCTTTCTCCCCAGAAGCAGGGTCACAGATGCCCCCGGTGCAAGCCTGGGCCTCCAGCAGCCTCAGTGCAGTGAGTCTATCGATAAGGCTCTGCTGATGTCCCTGGAGAATGGTCACCCTTCTCTTCTGAGTGACATCCCACAGACCAGCCAACGGGCTGTTAGCGTCCGGAACAACTACCATTCTCGAAAGGATAAGGTCTGCCAGCTCGTAGACGCTAATGAGCCCACTCCGATAACTTACCAGTTCTGACATTTCAAGGAACTTCCGATCTAAGGCAGTTTCGATGCAAAGCTGCCGTCCACTTTTGAGATCTGTGATGACGTGTAAAGGGCTTTCGTTGACATCGACAGTGGACTTTTCCTGCCATTCACTGTCCTGCTGAGACAGAAACAGGTAGGTCAACTTATCGATGTGGTTGCCCTTAAAGGCTTGGTATGTGGACATTTCCATACCAGAAGCACTGCTGATGACTGATACTCTGTGACAACTGGAGAAGGATAAACTGGAGAGATTCTTCTCACCAAAAGGCAGGAGATAGACACCACCATCTGTGTCATACAAACAAGTTTTCAGCAGTTCACAGTAGTAGGCCTTCTGTCCTGAATCAGGTTTGTGGAAGCCTTTGGGGTTGCTGACTGGGTCGTACAGACTCTGTAGGGTAGCTTTGTTCAAAAGACCCTGATCAAGAGCCATGTTAAGGGGCACCCTAACACCAATCACTGGGTGAACTAATCCTCCAGTAGCTATCTGGGCCTCAATGATCTTCTTTCCTTTGAGCCTGTCAACAATCCTTTCCTCCATGGCCTGAAATACAGACAGTGTTTTACTGCCATGGACATAACCAGTGGCTGCTTTTTCAGCATCCATCAGTTTGTCTTTCAGATCTAACCCAACAACGCCGTTCTCCAGAGCAGCTTGAACCGAGAGAGTTTGTCCAGTTAAAGGATCTATAACACAGCCAGTTGCAGCCTGTGCCTCCATATACTCAATAGCATATGTCTTAGCTAAAAGGCCTTTCTCTGCAGCCTCCGAGAAGGATATCTTTTTCTTGCTCGACTCCAAGTAGATTCCGGCAATAGCAGTGGGTTTGCCGATGAACTGAACGAGTGATGCTTGGACCTCTTCTAATGTGACAATGCCAGTTTCTAATTTCTGCAAGGTTTCTCTATCCAAAAACTTGGTTTTGATCAACTTCCTGATACTGATACTGCCTCTGGGTCCTTGGAGATTTGGGGAAAAAGGATGGGTTGTTGTCTCACTCTGCTTCAAACTACTTTCTTTTGACATAGAGGCAGAATGAGATGCTTTGGATGACATGTCTTTGACATTATATGAGCTTGTGTTAGTGGTGCTTGTAACATTTGGACTTTCCCCTGCCTGACCATCCAGAGACACTAACTTCTTTGTTATTGCCATCGCTTCCGTTTTTTGACTTTGGTTCTTAGCAATCAAATTCTCAGACTGTTTTTGCTGGACTGTTGTAGCCTGCACAGTAGAATAATTTGTTTGATTCTGTAAAGTGCTTTGATTGCTGACAATTTCCATTTTGCCTCTCTTCACTCTTTGCAGTTTTCCCAGTACTTTGTCTTTCTCCGCTGTTGCTATCTGTTGGCATAAGATGTGAATAATCATTAGATATAGAAAATACCTTGAGATCATTTATCCTTGCTTATTGAGTGAAGGAAATGAGCTCAATAAATGAAATATCATTACTATTATTATTAATTTGTCATACAAATACGCATTTCAATTGTGTCTTGTTTATTTTTTACAAATACTATGCAAGTTTTTGATGAATGTAAAAAAATATATCATAGTCATGGATATATACCTCTGAGGACACTTTTATTTTGATAAGCTCCTCCTCCAGATTGCGGTTTGCCTCTTCATATGATGACACCATTTTCTGTGTTAACAAAAGCTCAGTCTTCAGTTTGGTAACTTCATTGTCTTTGTCACACTTATGATTGGTATGACTTGTAGTCTCCACTTCCTTTAGAGTCCTACGTTCAGTCTTAATCGTGACCTCCAGCTTCAAGACCTTTTCCTGAAGACCTCTGACCTCCTTAGCATAGGAAACAACCTGCTCGTTGAGGGATCTTGCTTCCTTTTCCTTTATTCCTAGTTTCTGCTCACTGTCTGTCAACATTTGTTTGATCTTTGTGATCTCTTTTGAATTTTCCTTCTGAACGTTTTGCAGCTGAGTAATGCTAGAGTTAAGTTGTATTTTCTCTCTATCTAATTGAGCAATTTGAGATTTTGCTTTCAGCAGGTCATGGCTAATAGTGGTTCTCTCATTTTGTACTTGCTCCATTTTAATACAAACCTTGTCTAATTGTTGTTGAGCTTCCTGCTTTAATTTCAAAGTGCTCTCATTGAATGTTTTGGTTTGACTTGTAGTCTCCACTTCCTTTACAGTCCTATGTTCAGTCTTAATCGTGACCTCCAGCTTCAATACTTTTTCTTGAAGACCTCTGACCTCCTTGCCATAGGAAACAACCTGCTCGTTGAGGGATCTTGCTTCCTTTTCCTTTACTCTTAGTTTCTGCTCACTGTCTGTCAACATGTGTTTGAGCTTTGTGACCTCTTTTGAGTTTTCCTTATGAATGTTTTTCAGCTGAGTAATGCTAGAGTTAAGTTGTATTTTCTCTGTTTCTAATTGAGCAATTTGAGATTTTGCTTTCATCAGGTCATGGCTAATAGTAGTTCTCTCATTTTTCACTTGATCCATTTTAATACGTAGCTCATTTATTTGTTGTAGATCATCCTGCTTTAACTTTAAAGTGCTCTCATTTAACGTTTTCAACTGTGTAATTTCTTGCTGGAAAAACTTGGTGTTATTCTCTGCTAATTCTGTACTGTGTGAATGTTCTCTGGATTTCTGCTCCAATTCCAGTTTGATATGAGACTCCTGCAATGCATGCATTTGACTCGTTTCCATCTGCACTAACTGCAGCTGTCTCTCATATCCCTGCTTTTGCAGTTCAAGTTTGCTTTTCAAGTCCTCCAGCATCCCCTTACAGTTCTCAAGTTGGTGTTCCAGCTTCTGGGACCTTAGCTGCAGGGCTGAACTTTCCGTTTGCTTTCGCTTGACCTCCTTTTTGGCTTGTTCCAGCTGTCCCTTGAGAATGGTGAGATCAGATGCCAACGAAAGGGTTTTCTCTTTGGCTACACTTCTCTCCCTCTGAAGGACATTGATTTCCTGTTTGAAACTTGATGAAGATTTGTCAGAGCTGGCAGTGATTTCTTTTATTGTCAGCATACTCTTCTGAAGATCTGCCTCAGACCTTTTGACTTTAGACTGGCTGATTTTCCCTTCCTGGGTCACTTTAATTAATTCTTCTTTTGTTCTTCTCAGGGCAGAACTCATATCCACGAGTTCTGCTTCCAAAGTAACCCATTTTTGGTGAGAAATTATCTTGTCCTTTTGAAGGGCACTAGTATCCTGCTTCATATTCACTGTATTTTCCTCCAGCATCCGCTGACAGTTCTCAAGTTGGATTTCTAGCTTCTGGGACTTCAGCAGCAGGGCTGAACATTCCGTTTGCTTTCGCTTGACCTCCTCTTCGGCTTCTTCTAGCTTTGCTTTGAGCATGGTGAGGTCAGATGCCAACGAAAGGGTTCTCTCTTGGGCTGCGCTTCTCTCCCTCTGAAGGACAGTCATTTCCTGTTTGAAACTTGATGAGGATTTGTCAAAGCTGGCAGTGATTTCTTTCATTTTCAACCTACTCTTCTGAAGATCTGCTTCAAACTCTTTCACTTTAGACTGGCTGATTTTCCCTTCCTGGGTCACTTTAATTAATTCATCTTTTGTTCTTCTCAGGGCAGAACTCATCTCCACGAGTTCTGCTTCCAAAGTAACCCATTTTTGGTGAGCCTTTGTCTTGTCCTTTTGAAGGGCACTAGATTCCTGCTTCATATTCAATGTCTTTTCCTCCAGCATCCGCTGACAGTTCTCAAGTTGGTCTTCCAGCTTCTGGGACTTCAGCTGCAGGGCAGAACTTTCCGTTTGCTTTCGCTTGACCTCTTCTTCGGCTTCTTCCAGCTTTCCCTTGAGCATGGTGAGGTCCGATGCCAACGAAAGGGTTTTCTCTTGGGCTATACATCTCTCCCTCTGAAGGACATTGATTTCCTGTTTGAAAGTTGATGAGGATTTGTCAAAGCTGGCGGTGATTTCTTTCATTTTCAACCTACTCTTCTGAAGATCTGCCTCGAACTCTTTGACTTTAGACTGGCTGATCTTCCCTTCATGGGTCACTTTAAATAATTCATCTTTTGTTCTTCTCAGGGCAGAATTCCTTTCTTCGAGTTCTGCTTCCAAGGTAACCAGTTTTTGGTCAGCTACTGTCTGGTGCTTTTGAAGGGCACTAGTTTCCTGCTTCACATTCAGAGTATTATCCTCCAGCATCTGCTTACAGTTCTCAAGTTGGTCTTCCAGCTTCTGGGACTTCAGCTGCAGCGCTAAACTTTCCATTTGCGTTCGCTTGGACTCCTTTTGGGCTTGTTCCAGCTTTCCCTTGAGCATGGTGAGTTCAGATGCCAACGAAAGGCTTTTCTCTTGGGCTGCGCTTCTCTCCCTCTGAAGAACAGTGATTTCCTGTTTGAAACTTGATGAGGATTTGTCAGAGCTGGCAGTGATTTCTTTCATTTTCAACTTACTCTTCTGAAGATCTGCCTCAAGCTCTTTGACTTTAGACTGGCTGATTTTCCCTTCCTGGGTCACTTTAATTAATTCATCTTTTGTTCTTCTCAGGGCAGAACTCATCTCCTTGAGTTCTGCTCCCAAAGTAACCAGTTTTTGGTGAGCCATTGTCTTGTCCTTTTGAAGGGCACTAGTTTCCTGCTTCACATTCAGAGTATTATCCTCCAGCATCCGCTGACAGTTCTCAAGTTGGTCTTCCAGCTTCTGGGACTTCAGCTGGAGTGCTGAACTTTCCGTTTGCTTTTGCTTTACCACCTCTTCGGCTTCTTCCAGCTTTCCCTGGAGCATGGTGAGGTCAGATGCCAATGAAAGGGTTTTCTCTTGGGCTGCGCTTCTCTCCCTCTGAAGAACAGTGATTTCCTGTTTGAAACTTGATGAGGATTTGTCAGAGCTGGCAGTGATTTCTTTCATTTTCAACTTACTCTTCTGAAGATCTGCTTCAAGCTCTTTGACTTTAGACTGGCTGATTTTCCCTTCCTGGGTCACTTTAATTAATTCATCTTTTGTTCTTCTCAGGGCAGAACTCATCTCCTTGAGTTCTGCTCCCAAAGTAACCAGTTTTTGGTGAGCCATTGTCTTGTCCTTTTGAAGGGCACTAGTTTCCTGCTTCACATTCACTGTCTTTTCCTCCAGCATCCGCTGACAGTTCTCAAGTTGATCTTCCAGCTTCTGGGACCTCAGCTGGAGTGCTGAACTTTCCGTTTGCTTTCGCTTTACCTCCTCTTCGGCTTCTTCCAGCTTTCCCTTGAGCATGGTGAGGTCAGATGCCAATGAAAGGGTTTTCTCTTGGGCTGCGCTTCTCTCCCTCTGAAGAACAGTGATTTCCTGTTTGAAACTTGATGAGGATTTGTCAGAGCTGGCAGTGATTTCTTTCATTTTCAACTTACTCTTCTGAAGATCTGCTTCAAGCTCTTTGACTTTAGACTGGCTGATTTTCCCTTCCTGGGTCACTTTAATTAATTCATCTTTTGTTCTTCTCAGGGCAGAACTCATCTCCTTGAGTTCTGCTCCCAAAGTAACCAGTTTTTGGTGAGCCATTGTCTTGTCCTGTTGAAGGGCACTAGTTTCCTGCTTCACATTCACTGTCTTCTCCTCCAGCATCCGCTGACAGTTCTCAAGTTGATCTTCCAGCTTCTGGGACCTCAGCTGGAGTGCTGAACTTTCCGTTTGCTTTCGCTTTACCTCCTCTTCGGCTTCTTCCAGCTTTCCCTTGAGCATGGTGAGGTCAGATTCCAATGAAAGGGTTTTCTCTTGGGCTGCGCTTCTCTCCCTCTGAAGAACAGTGATTTCCTGTTTGAAACTTGATGAGGATCTGTCAGAGCTGGCAGTGATTTCTTTCACTTTCAACTTAGTCTTCTGAAGATCTGCCTCAAACTCTTTGACTTTAGACTGGCTGATTTTCCCTTCCTGGGTCACTTTAATTAATTCATCTTTTGTTCTTCTCAGGGCAGAACTCATCTCCTTGAGTTCTGCTACCAAAGTAACCAGTTTTTGGTCAGCCATTGTCTTGTCCTTATGAATGGCACTGGTTTCTAGCTTCATATTCAATGTCTTTTCCTCCAGCATCCGCTGACAGTTCTCAAGTTGGTCTTCCAGTTTCTGGGACTTCAGCTGCAGGGCTGAACATTCCATTTGCTTTCGCTTGACCTCCTCTTCGGCTTCTTCCAGCTTTCCTTTCAGCATGGTGAGGTCAGACGCCAACGAAAGGCTTTTCTCTTGGGCTGCGCTTCTCTCCCTCTGAAGGACATTGATTTCCTGTTTGAAAGTTGATGAGGATTTGTCAGAACTGGCAGTGATTTCTTTCATTTTCAACCTACTCTTCTGAAGGTCTGCTTCAAACATTTTGATTTTAGACTGGCTGATTTTCCCTTCCTGGGTCACTTTAATTAACTCATCTTTTGTTCTTCTCAGGGCAGAATTCCTCTCCTCAAGTTCTGCTACCAAGGTAACCAGTTTTTGGTCAGCCATTGCCTTGTTCTTTTGAAGGGCACTATTTTCCTGCTTCATATTCACTGTCTTTTCCTCCAGCATCTGCTTACAGTTCTCAAGTTCGTCCTCTAGCTTCTGGGATCTCACCTGAAGTGCTGAACTTTCCGTTTGCTTTCGCTTGACCTCCTGTTGGGCTTGTTCCAGCTTTCCCTGGAGCATGGTGAGATCAGACACCAACGAAAGGGTTTTCTCTTGGGCTGCGCTTCTCTCCCTCTGAAGGACATTGATTTCCTGTTTGAAAGTTGATGAGGATTTGTCAGAACTGGCAGTGATTTCTTTCATTTTCAACATACTCTTCTGAAGGTCTGCTTCAAACATTTTGATTTTAGACTGGCTGATTTTCCCTTCCTGGGCCACTTTAATTAATTCATCTTTCGTTCTTCTCAGGGCAGAATTCCTCTCCTCAAGTTCTGCTTCCAAGGTAACCAGTTTTTGGTCAGCCAATGCCTTGTCCTTTTGAAGGGCATTATTTTCCTGCTTCATATTCACTGTCTTTTCCTCCAGCATCTGCTTACAGTTCTCAAGTTCGTCCTCTAGCTTCCGGGATCTCACCTGGAGCGCTGAACTTTCCGTTTGCTTTCGCTTGACCTCCTGTTGGGCTTGTTCCAGCTTTCCCTGGAACATGGTGAGATCAGACACCAACGAAAGGGTTTTCTCTTGGGCTGCGCTTCTCTCCCTCTGAAGGACATTGATTTCCTGTTTGAAAGTTGATGAGGATTTGTCAGAACTGGCAGTGATTTCTTTCATTTTCAACATACTCTTCTGAAGGTCTGCTTCAAACATTTTGATTTTAGACTGGCTGATTTTCCCTTCCTGGGTCACTTTAATTAATTCATCTTTTGTTCTTCTCAGGGCAGAATTCCTCTCCTCAAGTTCTGTTACCAAGGTAACCAGTTTTTGGCCAGCCATTGCCTTGTCCTTTTGAAGGGCACTATTTTCCTGCTTCATATTCACTGTCTTTTCCTCCAGCATCTGCTTACAGTTCTCAAGTTCGTCCTCTAGCTTCTGGGACCTCAGTTGGAGTGCTGAACTTTCCGTTTGCTTTCGCTTGACCTCTTTTTGGGCTTGTTCCAGCTTTCCCTGGAGCATGGTGAGCTCAGACACCAACGAAAGGGCTTTCTCTTTGGCTGCGCTTCTCTCCCTCTGAAGGACAGTGATTTCCTGTTTGAAAGTTGATGAGGATTTGTCAGAGCTGGCAGTGATTTCTTTCATTTTCAACATACTCTTCTGAAGGTCTGCCTCAAACATTTTGATTTTAGTCTGGCTGATTTTCCCTTCCTGGGTCACTTTAATTAATTCATCTTTTGTTCTTCTCAGGGCAGAATTCCTCTCCTCAAGTTCTGCTTCCAAGGTAACCAGCTTTTGGTCAGCCATTGCCTTGTCCTTTTGAATGGCACTATTTTCCTGCTTCATATTCACTGTCTTTTCCTCCAGCATCTGCTTACAGTTCTCAAGTTCGTCCTCTAGCTTCTGGGACCTCAGCTGGAGTGCTGAACTTTCCGTTTGCTTTCGCTTTACCTCCTTTTGGGCTTGATCCAGCTTTCCCTGGAGTATGGTGAGATCAGACACCAATGAAAGGGTTTTCTCTTGGGCTGCACTTCTCTCCCTTTGAAGGACAGTGATTTCCTGTTTGAAAGTTGATGAGGATTTGTCAGAGCTGGCAGTGATTTCTTTCATTTTCAACATACTCTTCTGAAGGTCTGTTTCAAACATTTTGATTTTAGACTGGCTGATTTTCCCTTCCTGGGTCACTTTAATTAATTCATCTTTTGTTCTTCTCAGGGCAGAATCCCTCTCCTCAAGTTCTGCTTCCAAGGTAACCAGTTTTTGGTCAGCCATTGCCTTGTCCTTTTGAAGGGCACTATTTTCCTGCTTCATAGTCACTGTCTTTTCCTCCAGCATCTGCTTACAGTTCTCAAGTTCGTCCTCTAGCTTCTGGGACCTCAGCTGGAGTGCTGAACTTTCTGTTTGCTTGCGCTTGACCTCCTTTTGGGCTTGTTCCAGCTTTCCCTTGAGCATGGTAAGGTCAGATGCCAACGAAAGGGTTTTCTCTTGGGCTGCGTTTCTCTCCCTCTGAAGAACATTGATTTCCTGTTTGAAAGTTGATGAGGATTTGTCAGAGCTGGCGGTGATTTCTTTTATTGTCAGCATACTCTTCTGAAGATCTGCCTCAAACTTTTTGACTTTAGACTGGCTGATTTTCCATTCCTGGGTCACTTTAATTAATTCATCTTTTGTTCTTCTCAGGGCAGAATCCCTCTCCTCAAGTTCTGCTTCCAAGGTAACCAGTTTTAGGTCAGCCATTGCCTTGTCCTTTTGAAGGGCACTATTTTCCTGCTTCATATTCACTGTCTTTTCCTCCAGCATCTGCTTACAGTTCTCAAGTTCATCTTCTAGCTTCTGGGACCTCAGCTGGAGTGCTGAACTTTCCGTTTGCTTGCGCTTGACCTCCTTTTGGGCTTGTTCCAGCTTTCCCTTGAGCATGGTGAGGTCAGATGCCAACGAAAGGGTTTTCTCTTGGGCTGCGTTTTTCTCCCTCAGAAGAACATTGATTTCCTGTTTGAAACTTGATGAGGATTTGTCAGAGCTGGCGGTGATTTCTTTTATTGTCAGCATACTCTTCTGAAGATCTGCCTCAAACTTTTTGACTTTAGACTGGCTGATTTTCCCTTCCTGGGTCACTTTAATTAATTCATCTTTTGTTCTTCTCAGGGCAGAATTCCTCTCCTCGAGTTCTGCTTCCAAGGTAACCCGTTTTTGGTCAGCCATTGCCTTGTCCTGTTGAAGGGCACTAGTTTCCTGCTTCATATTAACTGTCTTTTCCTCCAGCATCCGCTGACAGTTCTCAAGTTGATCTTCCAGCTTCTGGGACCTCAGCTGGAGTGCTGAACATTCCGTTTGCTTTCGCTTGACCTCCTTTTGGGCTTCTTCCAGCTTTCCCTTGAGCACGGTGAGGTCAGACGCCAATGAAAGGGTTTTCTCTTGGGCTGCGCTTCTCTCCCTCTGAAGAACAGTGATTTCCTGTTTGAAACTTGATGAGGATTTGTCAGAGCTGGCGGTGATTTCTTTTATTGTCAGCATACTCTTCTGAAGATCTGCCTCAAACTTTTTGACTTTAGACTGGCTGATTTTCCCTTCCTGGGTCACTTTAATTAATTCATCTTTCGTTCTTCTCAGGGCAGAATTCCTCTCCTCGAGTTCTGCTTCCAAGGTAACCAGTTTTTGGTCAGCCATTGCCTTGTCCTTTTGAAGGGCACTATTTTCCTGCTTCATATTCACTGTCTTTTCCTCCAGCATCCGCTGACAGTTCTCAAGTTGATCTTCCAGCTTCTGGGACCTCAGCTGGAGTGCTGAACATTCCGTTTGCTTTCGCTTTACCTCCTTTTCGGCTTCTTCCAGCTTTCCCTTGAGCACGGTGAAGTCAGATGCCAATGAAAGGGTTTTCTCTTGGGCTGCACTTCTCTCCCTCTGAAGAACATTGATTTCCTGTTTGAAAGTTGATGAGGATTTGTCAGAGCTGGCGGTGATTTCTTTTATTGTCAGCATACTCTTCTGAAGATCTGCCTCAAACTTTTTGACTTTAGACTGGCTGATTTTCCCTTCCTGGGTCACTTTAATTAACTCATCTTTCGTTCTTCTCAGGGCAGAATTCCTCTCCTCGAGGTCTGCTTCCAAGGTAACCCGCTTTTGGTCAGCCATTGTCTTGTCCTGTTGAAGGGCACTAGTTACCTGCTTCATATTCACTGTCTTTTCTTCCAGCATTTGCTGACAGTTCTCAAGTTGGTCTTCCAGCTTCTGGAACCTCAGCTGGAGTGCTGAACTTTCCGTTTGCTTTTGCTTGCTCTCCTGTTGAGCTTGTTCCAGCTTTCCCTGGAGCATGGTGAGATCAGACACCAATGAAATGATTTTCTCTTGGGCTGCGCTTCTCTCCCTCTGAAGGACAGTGATTTCCTGTTTGAAACTTGATGAGGATTTGTTTGAGTCGGCAATGATTTCTTTCATTTTCAACCTACTCTTCTGAAGATCTGCCTCGAACTCTTTGACTTTAGACTGGCTGATTTTCCCTTCCTGGGTCACATTAATTAATTCATAGTTTGTTTTTCTCAGGGCAGAATTCAACTCCTCAAGTTCTGCTTCCAAGGTAACCATTTTCTGGTCAGCTATTGTCTTGTCCTTTTGAAGGGCACTAGTTTCCTGCTTCATATTCATTGTAATTTCCTCCAGCATCTGCTGACCATTCTTAAGTTGGTCTTCCAGCTTCTGAGACTTCAGCAGCAGGGCTGAACTTTCCGTTTGCTTTCGCTTGACCTCCTCTTGGGATTGTTCAAACTTTGCCTTGAGCATGGTGAGGTCAAATTCCAATGAATTGATTTTCTCTTGGGCTGCGCTTCTCTCCCTCTGAAGAACAGTGATTTCCTGTTTGAAACTTGATGAGGATTTGTCAGAGCTGGCAGTGATTTCTTTCATTATCAACCTACTCTTCTGAAGATCTGCCTCGAACTCTTTGACTTTAGACTGGCTGATTTTCACTTCCTGGGTCACTTGAATTAATTCATCTTTTGTTCTTCTCAGGGCAGAACTCATATCTTCTAGTTTTGCTTCCAAGGTAACCAGTTTTTGGTGAGTCATTGTCTTGTCCTTTTGAAGGGCACTAGTTTCCTGCTTCATTTTCACTGTCATTTCCTCCACCATCCGCTGACAGTTCTCAAGTTGGTCTTTCAGCATCTGTGACCTTAGCTGCAGGGCTGAACTTTCTGTTAGCTTTTGTTTGACTTCCTTTTGGGCTTCTTCCAGCTTTCCCCTGAGCATGGTGAGATCAGATGCCAACAAAATGGTTTTCTCTTGGGCTGCGCTTCTCTCCCTCTGAAGGACATTGATTTCCTGTTTGAAAGTTGATGAGGATTTGTCAGAACTGGCAGTGATTTCTTTTATTGTCAACCTACTCTTCTGAAGAGCTTCCTCAAACTCTTTGACTTTAGACTGGTTGATTGTCCCTTCCTGGGTTACTTTAATTAATTCATCTTTTGTGCTTCTCAGGGCAGACCTCATTTCCTCGAGTTCTGCTTTCAAGGTAACCAGTTTATGGTCAGCCATTGTCTTGTCTCTTTGAAGGGCAATGATTTCCTGTTTCATACTGGCTGTCATTATTTCAGAACTGCCAGTGATTCCTTTCATATTCTGCTTGCATTGCAAAAGCTCCCCCTCCAATGCCTTTACTTTAGCCAGATACCTCTGGCCCTCATTTGACTCATTCTGCAGCTCTGCCATTGCCTTCTTCAGTTTGATGTTCAGATCATTCACTTCACCCTTTTGCTCTTGGACTTTGTTATTGGCCAAATTCCTCTCAGTGCCAACAGAGCTAAGCTCAGACTTCAGATTCATGATTTCCTTCTCATAGTTGTTGAGGTTCAAGCTGATAGCTTTGTTTTTCTGCTGGAGTTCAGCTGTTCTTTTCACCTCCTCGTTGTAGTCCCTCAGTTTGATCTGAAGCTCGTGGGACATCTGAGATTTCTTCAGAAGCTCCTCCTCAATGACTTTCAACTGAGATTTGGTGCCATCCACCTGAGACTTTAATATGTTGATTTGCTGGTCTTTGATTTCAGTTTCCATGGTGATCTTCTCGAGTTGAGCTCTCATCTTCTGCATGTTGACTTCCATCTCCATGTTGACCTTCTTAAGTTCATCTACTTTTTTCTGCAGTTGCACAACCACCATTCCACCTTTCTGAAGTTCTGCTTCCAGGTTTTTAGATTTGAGTTGTACATCCTGTTCAGATCTTGTCTTTATGTTGGATTCTTCCTTGGTTTTTTGAAGCTGTTGTTTCCAGTTCTCACTCTCACTTTTCAATGATTTTACCTTTTGTTCAGAGAATGATTTTTCTCGTTGTAATGACTCCACACTGACCTTAAGACTTATGACCTCATTGTCTAATGACACATTCATTCTCGTCAGTTCATTGATCTTGAACATCAACTGGTCTGCCTCAGCCTGTTTGGAGGCCAGCTCTTCCTCTAAACATTGCATCTTGTGACTACTCTCCTGTTCCCTGGAGTTCCTCTGGAGCAGTTTTCCTTGGTTGAGCTTTAACTGTTTTTTCAGGCCTTCAACCTCTGTCATGTGGAAAATAACTTTCTGCTCCAGTAAAGACTTATCCTTCTGGAGAGATTTGATTTGCTCTTGAAAGACATGGATTGATTTTCTCAGCTCTGAAGATTCCTGTCTGAGCTCCTCTGACTTTTGTCTCATGCTGCTTCTATCCGATTCCATGTCCAGCTGAAGTTTCTTCAACCTGGTATTGGCATCGTCCAAAAGATCTTTGAATTGTTGCGCTTTTTCCTCTGCTATCTTTTTATGCACCAGCACAGAGTTCAGCTCTGACTTAAGCGTCTTGATTTCGGTCTCGGCTGTTTTCCTCGCCATGGCCAGCTCCTGTTTCTGTTGCAGGACTTCTGCCTCCACCTCTGCATGGATCGTCTGGATGCTGTTGGTGGAAGAGGAATGTTGCATCCTCTGCAGTGTGCGATTGCGCTCCTCAAGATCCTGAACGTCGCTGTTCTTCCTCTTCAAGTGGTCCTCCAGTTTCTTCCGGGCCAGGGTGCTCTCCTCGATGTTCATCTTCAGCATACGAAGACTCTCCTCAAGAGTAGACCGTTTGGCCTCTGACTGCTGGACCAGCTGTCGTGCGTTACTTAACTCTTGCTCAATGGCTGCTTTGCCCTTCACAACCATGTCTAGTTCTGCACAGTACTGCTGAGCCTCATTCTCGGCCTTAGACTTCTGGAGGGTAAGGTCCTCTATGGTACTTTTTTGCGTCTTTACCTCTCTCTGTAGACCGGTCAACTGGGTTATTCTGTCAGCCAATGAGGTCTCCAGTTCTTGTACCTGCTGCTGAAGCTGTCCAATCACCTCCTCCCCTGCTACCTTTTGGAGCTCCCAGCTCTCTGTCCAGGTCAGGTACTCTGTCTTTTCTGATTCTTTCCTATTCTACAATGCAAAAAATAAAAAGTCATGCACTACCTCATACTTAAAAGGAAAACTCCACCCAAAAACACTATTTTGGTATTTGTTTCATTAGTCCATTGTTGATATAGTCCCAAAATGTTTTGCATGTCAGCAATCAAGTTTTCAAGATATGTAACTTTCAAAATACAGAAATATGGCCTGTATGATGCATGTTGCAGTGTGTAACATTTTTGTATTTTGTAAGTTACATATCCTGAAAACTTGATCGCTGACATGAAAAACAATCAACAATGGACTAATGAAACAAATACCAAAAGATGGGTCTTTGGGTGTAGTTTTCCTTTAACATTGAAATAAAGTGAAAGTTGTGTTCATGGTATGGTTATTTTAACATGCTTACCAAAGTAAGGATTGTTGCAGTGTTGTTAATTGTCCCAAAGAAATGCCACCATGAGAGAATGTTTCAGATTCAATGAGAGAGAGGAGACAGCTTCTTCCTCCAAAGAGAAGTCACCATCACCAGCAATGATACAAAAGAATGGCTCTTTGTATCAAAATTACAGCTGCGTACGACACCATATCACATGATTTGTCTTGAACAAAGCAAAACATCTACATTCATCAGCGCTGAATGAATGACACACAGCAGTGAAGAGAAATAAACCCTTTGAGTTGAAGCATCATATTTATGGCTTTAAAGGTGAGGTTCCTGTTAATTCAATATGGCTGGGAGCAAACCCTCTTAACACAATAATGTGAGGGGGGGGGGGAAGGCAGTTCAAAGTATGCACAGCGATTTGCGCATTGTAAATCTGATATTTCACCAATCCCCTACCTCTTCGCCTTCTGTTCTCTTCAACGTCTCACTGGCAAACTTTACATACTGCGTCATGGAGGTGACTACGGCCGTGTAGCGAGTTCGGAGGTCCATGAACTGAGGTGGGGGCAGAAAACAAGGGTCACTTTCTTTAGCACACACAACACACTCAGCACCTAGTTTACTACTGATCCATTCTAACCTCCTGAACGATGGCATCAGCTGAGTTCTGCATCCTCCGTCTCTTGAGCGGGGACTTGTGCTGTGAGTCAACCATTGCTCTGTAGGTCATCAGCTGTAGCTCATAATCCTGACAACAGATTAGGGAATATTACGCTGGTGTTCAAGTGCTCTTCATGCAGACATATCATATCAGGTCAAAACTGTTACAGAGATAACTTACTTTAGCGCCAGATGAGTACTGCTCTGAGTACTTTTGGCATTCATCAATTCTGCTCTGCTTATGTTCCATTTCTGCAACAAGGACCTTCTGTTGGTTGAGCAGCTCAGCGAGCGCCTTGCTGTCCTCTGGCTGGTTCTCCTGGGTCTTGAGCTGAGCAGCCTCCATCTCTCTGACCCAGTCATTTAGACTGCTGTAGGAGTCTTTGTAGTACTTCAGAGATTTACTGATGCCTTCCAGGTCCCGAAGTCTGAAGCAGATATCATAAAGAGTCCAGTATCTTGCCTTAGCATCGGTAAAAGGTAATATTTTACATTCCGCTTATTCACATACAGTGAACAATAAGTGTTTCTCACTACTCTTTACTGGTGTATGGAATCAAATCTGTCCCTAAACATTTGAGTTGACCTGAAAACACTAACCTGCTGTCAATTTGGGTGTGGACATTGTGCCACCTCTCTCCCAGCTGGTCAGCCTTCTCCTTGTGCCAGTCCAGGTCAAAGTCCCGCTCGTTGTGAGCCTTGAACATGTGGTCACTGATGCCACGGGCCTTTTGCAGCCCATCCTCCAGGTCATGGAAGACCTCCCGCTGTTCGTCAATCTCTGAGCGCCATTGCTAAAATAGAGTAGAGGAAAAACATGGCTCAACATCAATCATAGCATGAGAGTGGTTCTCGAGGACTGGGTTCCACAAAATAAGAATTAATCTCCAGCAATCATTTTGCCAACCATACAGAGAAAACCAAAAGATTGAATAGGATATATTGCCATTTTAAATGTTAAACTACTACAGAGGGAGCTTACCTTGAGTGTGCTGACGACTGTGTCAATGGACTTCAGGTCAGAGTTCACAGCGTCTTCCTCAGAAAGTTTGGCCTCAAAGAGCTTCACTAGAGCCTCCGCATTCTGGCTGTGCCTCACCACCAAGCTCACCGTCTTCAGCCTGCAGAGACACCATACAGTGAGGGAAAAAAGTATTTGATCCCCTGCTGATTTTGTACGTTTGCCCACTGACAAAGAAATGATCAGTCTATAATTTTAATGGTAGGAGTATTTGAACTGTGAGACAGAATAACAACAAAAAAATCCAGAAAAACGCATGTCAAAAATGTTATAAAATGATTTGCATTTTAATGAGGGAAATAAGTATTTGACCCCTCTGCAAAACATGACTTAGTACTTGGTGGCAAAACCCTTGTTGGCAATCACAGAGGTCAGACGTTTCTTGTAGTTGGCCACCAGGTTTGCACACATCTCAGGAGGGATTTTGTCCCACTCCTCTTTGCAGATCTTCCCCAAGTCATTAAGGTTTCGAGGCTGACGTTTGGCAACTCGAACCTTCAGCTCCCTCCACAGATTTTCTATGGGATTAAGGTCTGGAGACTGGCTAGGCCACTCCAGGACCTTAATTTGCTTCTTCTTGAGCCACTCCTTTGTTGCCTTGGCCGTGTGTTTTGGGTCATTGTCATGCTGGAATACCCATCCACGACCCATTATCAATGCCCTGGCTGAGGGAAGGAGGTTCTCACCCAAGATTTGACGGTACATGGCTCCGTCCATCGTCCCTTTGATGCGGTGAAGTTGTCCTGTCCCCTTAGCAGAAAAACACCCCCAAAGCATAATGTTTCCACCTCCATGTTTGACGGTGGGGATGGTGCTCTTGGGGTCATAGGCAGCATTCCTCCTCCTCCAAACATGGCGAGTTGAGTTGATGCCAAAGAGCTCCATTTTGGTCTCATCTGACCACAACACTTTCACCCAGTTATCCTCTGAATCATTCAGATGTTCATTGGCAAACTTCAGACGGGCATGTATATGTGCTTTCTTGAGCAGGGGGACCTTGCGGGCGCTGCAGGATTTCAGTCCTTCACGGCGTAGTGTGTTACCAATTGTTTTCTTGGTGACTATGATCCCAGCTGCCTTGAGATCATTGACAAGATTCTCCCGTGTAGTTCTGGGCTGATTCCTCACCGTTCTCATGATCATTACAACTCCACGAGGTGAGATCTTGCATGGAGCCCCAGGCCGAGGGAGATTGACAGTTCTTTTGTGTTTCTTCCATTTGCGAATTATCGCACCAACTGTTGTCACCTTCTCACCAAGCTGCTTGGCGATGATCTTTTAGCCCATT
Organism: Salmo trutta; assembly: GCF_901001165.1. Lineage (NCBI taxonomy): Eukaryota > Metazoa > Chordata > Actinopteri > Salmoniformes > Salmonidae > Salmo > Salmo trutta. Next base: position 48,635,469 of record NC_042974.1, on the reverse strand, counting down.
CCAGCCTTGTGTAGGTCTACAATCTTGTCCCTGACATCCTTGGAGAGCTCTTTGGTCTTGGCCATGGTGGAGAGTTTGGAATCTGATTGATTGCTTCTGTGGACAGGTGTCTTTTATACAGGTAACAAACTGAGATTAGGAGCACTCCCTTTAAGAGTGTGCTCCTAATCTCAGCTCGTTACCTGTATAAAAGACACCTGGGAGCCAGAAATCTTTCTGATTGAGAGGGGGTCAAATACTTATTTCCCTCATTAAAATGCAAATCAATTTATAACATTTTTGACATACGTTTTTCTGGATTCTTTTGTTGTTATTCTGTCTCTCACTGTTCAAATACTCCTACCATTAAAATTATAGACTGATCATTTCTTTGTCAGTGGGCAAACGTACAAAATCAGCAGGGGATGAAATACTTTTTTCCCTCACTGTAGAGACCATGTAACGTTATCTATATCAACATTTTGCAGTGCATCTATGAAGTCCTTATAAAGGGTTTATGAAGCCTTCATGAAGACTTTAAAGTTGCATTTAAAGTGGGACCATAAAAACGAATTGCAAATGCCTTGTTGATTTTGAATGTGCTGAGCATATTCTAGCCCTCCACTGAGGAGGACCATTACAGTGTCTGTGCCCACTTACTTCTCCAGGTAGATGGAGGACATGGAGTAAACCTGGCTCATGCTCTGGATGAGGACGTTGAGGTCAGAGGAGAGGGCGGGGACAGAGGGAGAGGCCGTTGCCTGTCTGAGGAATGTCTCACACTTCTCCTTCATGGTCTCCAGATCCTCCATTAGCTGATCCAGCTCTGCCTTCTTCTTCTGCAAGGGACGAATTTGGAGGAGTTAAGTCAATATGAACAGATCACACATGGGTCAAATACATACAGTACAGTACATTAAACACTTCACAATTTAGGTGTACTTGGTTTTGTCACGCCCTGACCAGGTGAACTCTGCTATTTTGGTCAGGGTGTGGCATTTCTATGGTTTATTTTCTATGTTTTGGTTATAGCCTTTCTTTGTGTTTTATTTCTATGTTGGGCTCAGGGGTGATTTCCCAATCAGACAGCTGTCGCTTGTGAAGTCTGATTGGGAATCACATTTAAGTTCCTTTTCCCCCACGATGTTTGTGGGTTGTTGTCTCTTTGTTTTGAGCACGTAACGTATCGACAGTTTTCTTGATTTTGTGTACATGTTTAATTCCAGTGTGTTCAATAAACATGTGTTCGCTCCCAGCTGCGTTTTGGTCCGCTTCTCCGTCACCAGGCGACGATCGTTACAGAACAACCCACCGAACCAGGACCAAGCAGCGGGAGGAAAAGGAGCGCGAGAGATGGGCTCGCGAGGGGAAGGAGTTCTGGACCTGGGAGGAGATCATGTCGGGGAAAGGACCCTGGCGGAAGGATTCCCAGGTCGAGGAGGTAAAGCCAGGCGGTAGACGGAGTCGCAGGCGGCGGTCGAGGAGGCCCGGAAAACACCCCAAAGAAATTTTTTTGGGGGGGCTAATGGGGTGGTCCGGAAGGGCAGAGGAAGAGCCCAGACCACTGCTCTCGTGGGGGATGACGGCGGAGGAAGAGAAGGAGATGAGGCGTTTGATTGAGGACCTGCAGAGGGAAGATCTGGAGGAGGAGCCATGGAATGCGGAGTTGCGCGCTGTGTCGCCAGTGCGCCCGCACAGCCCGGTGCGTCCGGTGGACATGCCCAGCACATGCCGTGCTAGGATGGGCATCCAGCCAGGACGAGTGGCTAAACCGGCTCCACGCTTCAGTTCACCAGTGCGTGTTCACAGTCCTGTCTGGCCCGTTCCTGTTCCCCGCACCAAGCCCACGGTGCGTGTCCACAGTCCTGCCCGGCCCGTCCCTGCTCCCCGCACCAAGCCATGGTATGCGGAGTTGCGCGCTGTGTCGCCAGTGCGCCCGCACAGCCCGGTGCGTCCGGTGGACATGCCCAGCACATGCCGTGCTAGGATGGGCATCCAGTCAGGACGAGTGGCTAAACCGGCTCCACGCATCAGGTCACCAGTACGTGTTCACAGTCCTGTCTGGCCCGTCCCTGCTCCCCGCACCAGGTTAGTGCTGCGTGTCCCCAGTCCTGTCCGGCCCGTCCTTGCTCCCCGCACCAGGTTAGTGGTGCGTGTCCCCAGTCCGGCCCGGCCCGTCCCTGCTCCCCGCACCAGGTTAGTGGTGCGTGTCCCCAGTCCTGTCCGGCCCGTCCCCGCTCCCCGCACCAGGTTAGTGGTGCGTGTCCCCAGTCCGGCCCGGCCCGTCCCTGCTCCCCGCACCAGGTTAGTGGTGCGTGTCCCCAGTCCAGTCCGGCCCGTCCCTGCTCCCCGCACCAGGCCAGTGGTGCGTGTCCCCAGTCCAGTCCGGCCCGTCCCGGCTCCCCGCACCAGGTTAGTGGTGCGTGTCCCCAGTCCTGTCCGGCCCATTCCTGCTCCCCGCACCAAGCCAGTGGTGCGTGTCCCCAGTCCAGTCCGGCCCGTCCCTGCTCCCCGCACCAAGCCAGTGGTGCGTGTCCCCAGTCCAGTCCGGCCCGTCCCTGCTCCCCGCACCAGGTTAGTGGTGCGTGTCCCCAGTCCTGTCCGGCCCATTCCTGCTCCCCGCACCAGGTTAGTGGTGCGTGTCCCCAGTCCAGTCCGGCCCGTCCCTGCTCCCCGCACCAAGCCAGTGGTGCGTGTCCCCAGTCCAGTCCGGCCCGTCCCTACTCCCCGCACCAGGTTGGTGGTGCGTGTCCCCAGGCCAGTCCGGCCCGTCCCTGCTCCCCGCACCAGGTTGGTGGTGCGTGTCCCCGGTCCTGTCCGGCCCGTCCCTGTTCCCCGCACCAGGCCCACGGCGCGTGTCCACAGTCCGGCACGGCCTGTGTCCGGTCCACCGGTGACCAGTCCTGTTCCGGTCGGCGGCTCCGCTCCGGAGCCTGAGCATGCCGCTCCACCGTGGTCCAGTCCGGGCCAGAGGGGTAGGGCTAGGGTGGAGGCAGGGGGAGAAACACGCCCGGGGCCAGAGCCTCCACCGAGGGTGAGGCGCCCACCCGGATCCCCCCCCTAATAGACTTTAGGTTGGTGCGCCGGGAGTACGCACCGTTGGAGGGGGGGTACTGTCATGCCCTGACCAGGTGAACTCTGCTATTTTGGTCAGGGTGTGGCATTTCTATGGTTTATTTTCTATGTTTTGGTTATAGCCTTTCTTTGTGTTTTATTTCTATGTTGGGCTCGGGGGTGATTTCCCAATCAGACAGCTGTCGCTTGTGAAGTCTGATTGGGAATCACATTTAAGTTCCTTTTCCCCCACGATGTTTGTGGGTTGTTGTCTCTTTGTTTTGAGCACGTAACGTATCGACAGTTTTCTTGATTTTGTGTACATGTTTAATTCCAGTGTGTTCAATAAACATGTGTTCGCTCCCAGCTGCGTTTTGGTCCGCTTCTCCGTCACCAGGCGACGATCGTTACAGGTTTGTCTTGAAGTTCACATTCATGATATTATTCTGTTGGTCTCATTGTACCTGGAAAAGTAAATCAAGCACAGATGTATTTGACATAATGTATTTGACCCATGTCTGGAAAAGATATGATGAATAGATGTGTAAGACAGAGAGATACATTCTGAATAGTAAGTTGTAATATAACAGTGATGATACATTCTGAATAGTGAGTTGTAATATAACAGTGATGATACATTCTGAATAGTAAGTTGTAATATAACAGTGATGATACATTCTGAATAGTGAGTTGTAATATAACAGTGATGATACATTCTGAATAGTAAGTTATAATATGACAGTAATATGACAGTACAAAAAAAAAAAAAAAAAAATTGCATGAAATGAAACGTATGCATTCACTACTGTAAGAGAGCGTCTGCTAAATGACTAAAATGTGCAAATTTAAATGTAAATGATACAGTCAATAGTGAGTTGTAATATGACAGTGATGATACAGTCTGAATAGTGAGTTGTAATATGACAGTGATGATATATTACAACTCACTATTCAGACTGTATCATCACTCTGTCATATTACAACTCACTATTCAGACTGTATCATCACTCTGTCATATTACAACTCACTATTCAGACTGTATCATCACTCTGTCATATTACAACTCACTATTCAGACTGTATCATCACTGTCATATTACAACTCACTATTCAGACTGTATCATCACTCTGTCATATTACAACTCACTATTCAGACTGTATCATTACTCTGTCATATTACAACTCACTATTCAGACTGTATCATCACTCTGTCATATTACAACTCACTATTCAGACTGTATCATCACTCTGTCATATTACAACTCACTATTCAGACTGTATCATCACTCTGTCATATTACAACTCACTATTCAGACTGTATCATTACTCTGTCATATTACAACTCACTATTCAGACTGTATCATCACTGTCATATTACAACTCACTATTCAGAATGTGACAGTGATGATACAGTCTGAATAGTGAGTTGTAATATGACAGAGTAATGATACAGTCTGAATAGTGAGTTGTAATATGACAGAGTGATGATACAGTCTGAATAGTGAGTTGTAATATGACAGTGATGATACAGTCTGAATAGTGAGTTGTAATATGACAGAGTGATGATACAGTCTGAATAGTGAGTTGTAATATGACAGAGTGATGATACAGTCTGAATAGTGAGTTGTAATATGACAGAGTGATGATACAGTCTGAATAGTGAGTTGTAATATGACAGAGTGATGATACAGTCTGAATAGTGAGTTGTAATATGACAGTAATGATACAGTCTGAATAGTGAGTTGTAATATGACAGAGTGATGATACAGTCTGAATAGTGAGTTGTAATATGACAGAGTAATGATACAGTCTGAATAGTGAGTTGTAATATGACAGTGATGATACAGTCTGAATAGTGAGTTGTAATATGACAGTGATGATACAGTCTGAATAGTGAGTTGTAATATGACAGAGTAATGATACAGTCTGAATAGTGAGTTGTAATATGACAGAGTGATGATACAGTCTGAATAGTGAGTTGTAATATGACAGAGTAATGATACAGTCTGAATAGTGAGTTGTAATATGACAGAGTAATGATACAGTCTGAATAGTGAGTTGTAATATGACAGTGATGATACAGTCTGAATAGTGAGTTGTAATATGACAGTGATGATACAGTCTGAATAGTGAGTTGTAATATGACAGAGTGATGATACAGTCTGAATAGTGAGTTGTTATATGACAGAGTGATGATACAGTCTGAATAGTGAGTTGTAATATGACAGTGATGATATAGTCTGGTTAGTGAGTTGTAATATGACAGTGATGATACAGTCTGAATAGTGAGTTGTAATATGACAGTGATGATACAGTCTGAATAGTGAGTTGTAATATGACAGAGTGATGATACAGTCTAAATAGTGAGTTGTAATATGACAGAGTGATGATACAGTCTGAATAGTGAGTTGTAATATGACAGTGATGATATAGTCTGGTTAGTGAGTTGTAATATGACAGTAATGATACAGTCTGAATAGTGAGTTGTAATATGACAGAGTAATGACACAGTCTAAATAGTAAGTTGTAATATGACAGAGTGATGATACAGTCTAAATAGTGAGTTGTTGCCTTACCTCTTGCTCGGTGATGCGCAGGATACTCTGCTCCAGGTCGTCTCTGTCCAGTGGGGTTCGGATCTGTCGGATCAGGTGCTCCTCCTGAGCCTCCAGACGCATGCGGAAGTTACGCACCTCAGAGATATACAGGTTGTACACAGACTCCTCATGTTCCTCTGTTCAACACAAGACCATAGAATGAGTAACAACCAAACGACGAGAGGACACCAAGTCTAAGAGTCCAAACACTTGGGATTTTTCTCAGTCACCGGTCTACTGCAAGCTGTGTAACAGTAATATTAGTAAACAATCTAAATGAATATGTACTGTATTCGGAAAGTATTCAGACACCTTAACTTTTTCCACATTTTGTTACGTTACAGCCTTATTCTAAAATTGATAAAATACCCCAAAATCCTTATCAATCTACACACAATATCTCACAATGACAAAGCAAAAACAGGTATTATAAATTTTAGCAAATGTATTCAAAAAAAAACAGAAAAACCTTATTTACATAAGTATTCAGACCCTTCGCTATGAGACTCGAAATTGAGCTCAGGTGCATTCTGTTTTCATTGATCATCCTTAAAATGTTTCTACAACTTGATTGGAGTCCACCTGTGGTAAATTCAATTGATTGGACATGATTTGGAAAGGCACACACCTGTCTATATAATGTCCCACAGTTGACAGTGCATGTCAAAGCAGAAACTAAGCCATGAGGTCGAAGGAATTGTCCGTAGAGCTCCGAGACAGGATTGTGTCGAGGCACAGATCTGGGGAAGGGCACCAAAACATTTCTGCAGCATTGAAGGTCCCCAAGAACACAGTGGTCTCCATCATTCTTAAATGGAAGTAGTTTGGAACCACCAACCCTCTTCCTAGAGCTGGCCGCCCGGCCAAACTGAGCAATCGGGGGAGAAGAGCCTTGGTCAGGGAAGTAACCAAAAACCCGACGGTCACTCTGAAAGAGCTCCAGAGTACTTCTGTGGAGATGGGAGAACCTTCCAGAAGGACAACCATCTTTGCAGCACTCCACCAATCAGGCCTTGGTAGAGTGGCCAGACAGAAGCCACTCCTGCTTGTTTGCCAAAAGGCACATAAAGACTCGAAGACTATGAGAAACAAGATTCTCTGTTCTGATGAAACCAAGATTGAACTCTTTGGCTTGAATGCCAAACGTCACGTCTGGAGGAAACCTAGCACCATCCCTATGGTGAAGCATGGTGGTGGCAGCATCATGTTTTTCAGCGGCAGAGACTGGGAAACTAGTCAGGATCGAGGGAAAGATGAACAGTGCAAAGTACAGGATATTCTTGATGAAAACCTGCTCCAGAGCGCCCAGGACCTCAGACTGGGGTGAAGGTTCACCTTCCAACAGGACAACGACCCTAAGCACACAGCCAAGACAACGCAGGAGTTGCTTCAGGACAAGTCTCAGAATGTCCTTGAGTGGCCCAGCCAGAGACCGGACTTGAACCCAATGAAACATCTCTGGAGAGACATGAAAATACCTGTGCAGCAACGCTCCCCATCCAAACTGACAGAACTTGAGAGGATCTGCAGAGAAAAATGGGAGAAACTCCCCAAATACAGGGGTGCCAAGCTTGTAGCGTCATACCCAAGAAGACGCGAGGCTGTAATCGCTGCCAAATGTTCTTCAAAAAGGACTGGGTAAATGGTCTGAATACTTATGTAAATGTAATATTTCAGTTTTTTATTTGTAATAAATTTGCAGAAATGTAAAAAATCCTGGTTTTACTTTGTCATTATGGGGTATTGTGTATAGATTTATGAGGGGGAAAAACTACTTAATCCATTTTAGAATAAGGCTGTAAAGTAACAAAATTTGGAAAAAGTCAAGGGGTCTGAATAATGTATATAATTCAAAACACATCTCTCCCGGACATAGCAGAGGGAATGTGAAGTGAATGAGTTACCGAATCATGAAAACTACTGTATTAATCTCTGGCACCATTAATCAAATCTGGCACCATTATTGCAATGTTTACAAACAATCCGCATATTATTAATTAACTATGCTGATTAATTGGTGGGCAATCAAGCAAATCAACACCTCCCTAAAGTCCTCTGCAGGAGATTCTACTCCCTGTGGTGACATAAGAACAAGTATCTAAACAGACATAATTGCAAGATCAGGGGAAACATATAGGGAAAATGTAGTGACACACGCATCAGTACGCCCACACACACAAACACACCCTTTCCTACAGTTCTGGCCATCGGGACCCTGGCAGGTTCAAACATAATTCCAAAATATATTAGCTTTATGCCTAATAGTTTTAAAGAACCATCTGTTTGCCTCGAGGACTGCTGCCAAAACATGTACCAGCGAGCTGCTGAGTAGAAGTTAGCTAATAGTTTAGCCTTGCTGCAGACTAGCTTAGCTTAGCCTTGCCTTTCTCTGCAGATTAGCTTAGCTTAGCCTTGCCTCTCTCTGCAAACTAGTTTAGCTTAGCCTCTCTCTGCAGACAAGCTTAACTTTACCTCTCCCTGCAGACTAGTTAGCTTAACTTAGCCTCTCTCTGCAGACTAGTTTAGCTTAACTTAGCCTCTCTCTGCAGACTAGTTTAGCTTAACTTAGCCTCTCTCTGCAGACTAGTTTAGCTTAACTTAGCCTCTCTCTGCAGACTAGTTTAGCTTAACTTAGCCTCTCTCTGCAGACTAGTTTAGCTTAACTTAGCCTCTCTCTGCAGACTAGTTTAGCTTAACTTAGCCTCTCTCTGCAGACTAGTTTAGCTTAACTTAGCCTCTCTCTGCAGACTAGTTTAGCTTAACTTAGCCTCTCTCTGCAGACTAGTTTAGCTTAACTTAGCCTCTCTCTGCAGACTAGTTTAGCTTAACTTAGCCTCTTTCTGCAGACTAGTTTAGCTTAGCCTCTCTCTGCAGACTAGTTTAGCTTAGCCTCTCTCTGCAGACTAGTTTAGCTTAGCCTCTCTCTGAAGACTATCTTAGTTCAGCCTTGCCTCTCTCTGCAGACTTGAGCAGCTCCTCGTAGTACTCCTTGCAGGTCAACACCTCCCTCTCTAGCTGGGAACAGTCTGCTATTGTGAACACCTCCGACTCCTCGCTGTCCTCCAGGAAGTCCTCAAAGTGGGACTGCAGGTTGCTAAGGACCTGCTGGTGCTCGCCTGGCAACATGGTCTTAATCTGGGGAGAACAGGGGAAAACACATGAGACAGACCCATACCTGGAAACCTTCTAGAATGTTCTCTGAAAAGGTACAGTCAGCACCAACTATAATGATGAAATGACAGGTAAAGTCGGTGAGTATAGGAAACACTAGGCTTAATAGCAGTAATCACCCTCTTTCTTATGAAGACCAAAATCAATAGAAGATGCATAATTATACCTTTATCACTTTAAGTGTTGCTAATGGGGTCTAGAAGTTGATTAAGTAGATAAGTGTAAACGTACTGAGGACACGTTCCAGTTGCGGATGGCTCTGACGTCCGCCATCAGGTAGTGCCAGGAGACCACGCTCTTCATGTTGATGTGTGAGTGGTGCCACAGAGTCAGGACATTCTGGTACAGCTGCTCAATTCTGCTGGCCTGGTCCACAGCCTCCTTGTTGGGTGGAGGCACAGTGAAGCAGACAGAGGGCACCATGGCCTCATTGCCAGACGGACTGATCACCTTCCACTTGGCCCGGTGAGAGTTGCTGGCCAGGACACACTCATCACCCTTATAGATGGTGATCTAGGAGCGAGACAAAGTGAGACATGACAAATCAAAACGACTACAATTTGACTCTGAAATCCAAATCAACTCAAAGTATCAAACTTTTGATCCGCTATCTAAATAAACATCCCTGGAGTTAACATGGCTAAACATGTTCCTTAGAGACCTCAATGTACATCTTGTTACTATAGAAGATAAGTTTGACAACTCAATGTAAAGTATGCGACTTGTGATGAACTACTTGTATAAATAGAAAACAGACAGTAGCACACAGGGGCGCAACTTTGGTTTTAGAAGTGGGGGATACATCATTTATTTTTATGTATATATTTTTTTTATCCAGTTGGATAAACACTCTAAACAGCCTACCCGACCGCTCGGATGCGTCCGCATGGTCCTAAAGCACACCGTTGCCTCGTTTTGTATCACTGCCCCGTCCCCCCGTCCCCAGTGAAAGTTGCGCCCCTGGTAGCACATACATGTATCTCTAAGAAGAGACTCAAATAGTACCTCTATTTGTCGGTAGTCACAGATGGCTTTGACGGGTATGGAAGACCTGATAGGGGTGTCTGTGGTTCTGGGCTTGAGCTGGACGATGGCCTTGGCCTTGCCCACCAACCCAGCCACTGTGCTGCGGTACTGGAGGAGTTGCTCCTTCTCATCCTGGGGACAGACAGACCACACCCATGTTCCAGCATCAGTCAAACACACAGGTGGATTATGATACTTCACCAGCTCAGCATAAGCAGAATTCACTCACAGGGATTGTTAGTTAATGTTTAATGGTGGGGGTATTCATTCGGAACCTCTAGGAATTCATAATTGGATTTATGACCATATGAGTCTTTGGGATTGGTCTATGTGTCTCATTTAACAACATAGTTTGGGAATGCCAGCTTACCATGGACTCCTGGATGTGATCCTCCAGCTTGTGTACGCTGCTTGTCCGATCACAGCCATACTTTCTTTGGATGTCACCTTGTAGGCTCTTCAGGTAGTCCATGGACTCTTTGGCATCATTGAAAAACTGTATGGGAGTGAGGAAAGGAGATCAGATTAGCTTTTTGCAACTAGCAGGCCTTCATCCATTTGTTTGAGGAAAACAGATAACTTACCTCGAAATAGACTGTGTTGTCTTTCAGGTGCTGCTCTACACAAGAGCAGAGCTGTAGAATCCAGCTCCACTGGGTCTGCATGGCTGCTCTATATGCCTAGAGGATTCCACACAGAAACATGTTACAATTAAAAATACCTTATGATTGTTCTTCTAGGAACAAGTTAGTGAAGAAATTGAAATGTTGTGTATGACACTATTGAGCACCAACGCAGGTTTAGCTGAAAATGAGTAATCATATTTATATTTGAATGGACAAATTACCTCATTATCTGAGACATACAATCTAACTGATTTATCATATAAAAAATATTGGATTTACATTAAAGCAGTTTATATCAGATGGTTATGGAGTGGTTATGTGACATCTGTAAACACAGACAGGGCTTACTTCAATAGTTAGTCTGGCAGGGTGGTTCTCCTGCAGAAGGTTCTCTGCATTATCCTGCACAGACTTGATCACCTTCTCCTTGTCGTCCAACTCTCTCATCAGATCCTACAGAGACAGAGACAGAGAGAGACAGAGACAGAGAGAGACAGAGAGAGACAGACAGAGACAGAGAGAGACAGTGACAGAGACAGAGAGAGACAGAGACAGAGAGAGAAGAAAATACTAAAATAATGATTTTCCAGAGAAGATCCAGATCTCAGGGAATTAGACCAAAGTTCTCAATTGGTACAAAATATATAGAGTACTGTACACACTACAATTACTTAGGTTTAAAAATAAGCTCAACTGGACACCTTAATGAGGCAGTGAATGAACTGAGAGAGAAAGCACGCAGGGCATTCTACGCCATTAAAAAGCAAATTCAAATTGAAATACCTATTAAAATTTGGCTAAAACTAATTGAATATGTCATTGAACCAATTGCACTTTATGGCAGCGAGGTGTGGGGTCCACTTGCAAAACAAGATTTCATCAAATGGGACAAACACCCCATTGAAACCCTACATGCAGAGTTCTGTAAGATTCTCCTACGTGTCCAGAGGAAAACTACAAACAATGCATGCAGGGCAGAATTAGGCCAATATCCACTAATAATAAAAACTCAAAAAAGAGCAATTAAGTTTTGGAAACATCTAAAATACAGTGACCCCCTCTCATATCATTACCAAGCCCTGCAATGCCAAGAGCTGAGCAAAGAAAAGAGTTCCCTCATCCAGCTGGTCCTGGGGCTGAGTTCACAAACCTGTTCTACTAACACACTGAAGCCTCAGGACCAGAACATCCAATCAATCAGAATAAACCAAATTACAACACAGTCAAAACAAAACTACATTGCTTATTGGGAAACACAAGCACAAACACAAAGCAAAATGCAGTGCTATCTGGCCCTAAATCGACAGTACACTATGGCTAAATATTTGACCATGGTTACTGATCAAAACCTTAGAAAAACCTTGACAAAGTACAGGCTCAGTGAGCACAGCCTTGCCATTGAGAAGGGTAGACACAGGAAAACCTGGCTCCCTGTAGAGGAAAGGCTGTGCAACCACTGCACAACAGCAGAACCTGAGACGGAGCTGCATTTCCTGACAAAATGTCAAAAATATAAAACAATTAGAGAGTGTCATTTCCCCAAATTTGAAATCCTTATTCAAGGTTTTAAAGACCTCTCTGATGAGGATAGGCTACCCATCCTGTTGGGGGAGGACGCAGAGAGCTGTGGGTTGGCAGCGCACTACATTGCTGCCTGCCATAAGTTGAGGGACAGTGTCTGACAGACCAATAAACCTGCACATGTCCTCAACTGTATGATTATTGTTATTGTTGAATGTATGGTTATATTGACCGTTGGTTATTGTTGTTACTGTTGTCCCGTTGACAATTTTTGATTCTCATTTTTATTTATTTTTTATATTGTAAATATCCAAAGTAAGCTTTGGCAATATGTACATTGTTACGTCATGCCAATAAAGCGAATTGAATTGAATTGACAGAGAGAGACAGACAGAGACAGAGAGAGACAGAGACAGAGAGAGACAGACAGAGACAGAGAGAGACAGTGACAGAGAGAGAGACAGAGACAGACCGTGACAGAGAGAGAGAGAGAGAGACAGTGACAGACAGAGACAGAGACAGAGAAAGAGACAGAGACAGAGAGAGAGAGAGAGAGAGAGAGAGAGACAGTGACAGAGAGAGACAGTGACAGAGACAGAGAGAGACAGTGACAGACAGACAGACAGACAGACAGACAGACAGACAGACAGACAGACAGACAGACAGACAGACAGAGAGACAGAGAGACAGAGAGACAGAGAGACAGAGAGACAGAGACAGACAGACAGAGAGACAGAGAGAGAGAGACAGAGACAGAGAGAGAGACAGAGAGAGAGAGACAGAGAGACAGAGACAGAGACAGAGAGACAGAGACAGTGACAGAGAGAGAGACAGTGACAGAGAGAGACAGACAGACCATGACAGAGAGAGAGAGACAGTGACAGACAGACAGACAGACAGACAGACAGACAGACAGACAGACAGACAGACAGACAGACAGACAGACAGACAGACAGAGACAGAGACAGAGACAGACAGAGAGAGACAGAGAGAGACACAGAGAGAGAGAGAGAGAGAGAGAGACCTGAGATGTCACACCACGTCCTTGGCATCCAACCATTGCCTGAGACCAATCCCTTCCCACTCAGGATACCTACACTATGACTTGGAAGAGGCTTGTATGGCACGTATCTCTAAATACCAGCTTGAACCAAATCCCATTGGAGACACATTGAACCGATTCATCTAAGTTATTCTAAGATGAATAGGACATTGGTAATATAGCCATATCCATGTGTTTAAATGGTATGATGTAAGCCCCAAACAAGCCCCATGACTAATTTCCACCCATACGTTATGTAGCCTTTGTACTTTGTTTTCAGCGTAAACATACCACCCTCAGAAATAAGATTTCCACAAGATATTGTTTCCCCAGAAGGAAATGTGTTAATCCCTTTAGGTCAACTAAGTCAAACCCACTTCCTGGTGGGAAGGCTGTACATGCCAGCGGTGGATCCATGCCAGAAATGCATAGCTCAGATGTTTAGCCTCAAAGTCACCAACAACTGGCTAATAAACACACCTGTAATGTTAAAGTAATTGTCTACAAGAATGAATAAGAACTGAATGATGATATTATATTCTGTGAGCAAAATATGGAAATACAATGTTCTGAACAGTGTCGGGACTCACAGCGTGGTACTCTCTCTTCTTGGAGATGTTGCCGTTGCGATCGCTCCAGTCGAAAGCGACCTCTTCTTCCTCTTTCTCGTTGAGCCAGATTAGTTCCATGGTGGCCCGCGACACAAAGTCATGCAGGCTCTCCAGGTTCTTCTGACGCTCCCGCGAACATTTCTACAGAAGCCCAGAACCACAGGAAATAGTCAGGTTGTCCATGTGGTATTAAAAATAGTAGAGAAGTCATTATTTTGTTAGTTAGAACTACCAAATATTTTAACAGGAAACTTACCAGTAACTTCCCATACTGATATTCTAAGTTGCCCACCTTGTCAGAATAACTTAGTTTTTGCGCTTGGGTCATCTGAATCTGAGATAAATAGACATACCATATGTTTTTATTAGTTGACATTTAAAAACTTTGCAGCATTGAGGGGTTTGCACTCAAAGCAAAACAACTGAATGTGATGCACAGAGATATTTATTTATTTATTTTTTATTTATTTCACCTTTATTTAACCAGGTAGGCAAGTTGAGAACAAGTTCTCATTTACAAAGTTTATAAGTTTGTCCAGACAAAAACTTGGCACAATAGGCGGACTGTTGCTTGTACATACCTCACTAAGTTTGGCTTCTTTAAGGCTCATTTGAAATTCTTCAATGGCTCTGTGAACACTTCTGTGGTTCTCTAAATGTGTTTCCACACTTGGCAAATCGGCTCCCCAATCTCCGTGATCCAATTGCACCTTCAAAGGAAGAGAAAACAATTAAGAATTGGTCTCAAAATGTCTAAATCACAAATATCAAAATGTATAGGATTATACTAACAGTACAGTGAATACATGTAGATCCTCACCTGCATCTCCTCCACCCAGTTGATCAGGTCCTGCACAAAGTTCATGTTGACCTCCTCCTTGGTCATGTCGGGGTCCACTAGCGAGGACTTGCCCAGGGGCTTGCGGATCTGCATGTGTTTGTGGTGCTGGAGGGATCCCGGATCCATGCCCCCTCCTCCGCCCCCCATATAGGCCTGGATTGACCCGGGCTGCATGCCGCCGAGTGTCATTGCGGGGCTCAGGGCAGGGGTGAGGCCCGGGGTAAAGCTGGAGGTGAAGGTGGAACCGGGTGTTCCCAGGCCTCCAGGGGTGAGGCTGGAGTTGTTGTTCGATGAAGAGAAGCCTGAGTTGAGACTCTGAGTGATGCCTGAGATCATCATCCTGGTCTGTTGGGTGGTCAGGGTGCGTCCTTGACTGTACACAGAGGAACACTCTGCCCTCAGCCCCAGCAGGTCGTCACGGAGCTTGGATACCCTGGATCATACACACAACACACAATGATATGTTTAGAAATATAGTTTAATGATTTTTTTGATCAGTTTAATGAACATTTCACAACAAATGTTATGTTTATTTATATGTGTTGCATGGCATTTAGAGAAAGCAGTGAGTTTGCACCTTTGAACAAGCTGATCGGAGCAGTAGAACTTCCCGTCCAGTAGAATCTGGATATCAACCACCTGCTGTCTCAGGTGGTTCTCACATTCCAGAAGGTACCCAGAGACCTCTGCTTCGTTCTGGAACTGGACCCCAGACTCTAGTCTCTTAGCATCCTGAGAAAAAAAGAAAATGTCCAAACAGTCGGTGATGTACTTTTCTATTACAAAATTCAATAACAATAATGATGTAAAAAAATAGACACAAAATTTGCATCATCAAATAAACATCAGTAAAAGCAGGACCTGGAGTATTCTGAGCTTTTGTTGTGAATATGCTGTTGCAATTTTATTTTATTTTTTTATTTTATTTTTGACATTTAACCTTTATTTAACTAGGCCAGCCAGTTAAGAACAAATTCTTATTTACTTACAGACTGCAGGGCAGTTCGTGCTAACGCTAGTTTGTCCTCTCCAGTGACACAGTCCCGCTGGACTCTGGTTGCAATCTGCTGCAACATTTCAAGCCTAAAAGAAAAAATACAATAATTGACATTCCTATTAAAGATGTAATTTTACAGAATAAACAACAAAGGTGTGGCACTGCAATGGCATCAGTTCCATTTGAAAATCCCATCTGCAGAAAATACATCTACAAACAAACAAACAAACAAACAAGAAAATCCTGGACAGCCCTGACTTCTAATAGATAACATCACCTTGGTCCATACACAGAGTTGTTATTGAGAAACATTGGAAAGACTGTGGTGCTGGAGAGCAGCGGCTCTATGGCTGGTCCTGAGAGAGTGCTGTTGCTCACAGACGAGACAGTGCTGTATCCCATGTTGTATGCCATGTTGTTGTGCAAGCTAGAAGACTATAGGACTATATTGAGCCACTCAGAGAATCACACTAGCTAGCTAATCTCGCTTCCATCTAAAATAGGAACTCCAGCACAGACATACACACACTCACAGGTCCAACTGACACAAAGTGTTTTCTTCTCCCCCTTTTATAGGCCCATCCTTGTCCTCATGCAACGAGGTGAAGAGACAATAAAATTGAACCCACCCCTTAAAGAACATCTTGCCCTAGGCCATAGAAGCTCATGGCAATATTTGTACAATTCATTACATGTTCAGACAGTAACAGTCAGGGTTGGGTAGGTTACTTTCTACATGTAATCCATTACAGTTACTAGGTAACTTTCCAAAATTGTAATCAGTGACGTAACTTTTGAATAACTCAAACTCAGTAACGTAATCTGATTACTTTCAGTTACTTTTAGATTACCTTCCCCTTAAGAGGCATTAGAAGAAGACAAAAATGTATATTACAAATTGATAGACATCTATTGCAGGATAAATCAATGTTTACATAGCTGGCCATAAATGGATGTTGCATTTTGCTTTATGGGTTGGTTATGTAGGCTTCTTCTAACACACTGCTTTCTACTACTGATTATCATTTGATTAGCCTATATCTTTACATTAAAAACAAAGTTAGTCAGATTTCCAGTCATTCCAATTAATTTAATACCCCTTGATCTTCAGTAATAGGTCTTGGTAACATAGATTAGCCAAATTGTTTTACCTGAGCATAACCCAAAAACGAAGGACTTATTAGCCAACTCTGTTGTTTATGATGTTGTTGTCATGGAGGACTGATTGTACTCATTGCTTCGAGTCGAAAAAGAAATGTTGCTCTCATGGAATGGCATGCTTTGAGCACTACCGAAAAGTGCTATTTGCATGTGAAAAATGTATGCCATGTTCTGCATTTGCTATAGGCTTATTGTTTACGTTTTTGTTGGTGACACTGGTATCTCGATAATTTGCAGCTGTTAAAGTCTATCAAAAGTATGCCAATTTGAGCATGTGTCCGTGAGGCCTATGCAAAAAAAAATTATCAACACAAATTAAATTGAGCAATAATAGCTCCACTCATGGTCTTCTTAAATGAAACACATTTTTGACAGTATGGAGCACAATGCCACGGAGGAGTTTAGAAGGGAGGAACTCCCTCAAACTTTTCTTCCATAGGCTGGGATCCACACGATGCAGCTGTTGCAAGAGTGCATTTTCACTGTCTGTCCACTGGTCACAAAAACAATGATTGATAAGCAGCTTAAACTTCTTCAATTCAACCATTATTGGGTTAAAATACACATCTAGATTTGTGAACAGCCATCCATAACAACCACAATCCGTAAGGCACAAATAGCTAAATGAGAGAGAAGCAGTGTGATTCACATCAATGCGCTATATAGATATCAATAATAACTGATATCTGTACCACCACTGCTGTTGTCCTTAGCTCTAAACATTTATTCAAGTTGGATAATCTTTGGATGCCGACAGCAGTCGCACCATTAGAAGACTTTGGCCTACAAAAGCCAATTCCTCATCTTTTCCCGTTATCCATCAAACACATTTGGTGTTTCCTCATCGTGGTCTCTGACTTGTGGTCAGACTCAATCAGTATCAGTGAATGTCACTGAGAAAACAGAAAAGTGGCATAATAATCCTTTCTGAATTAAAAGTAATCCTATAAATATTAATTTAGTTTTTCAAATCTGTAATCCGATTACAATATTTTTGCTGGTAATTTAATAGATTACAGGTTTATTTGCAATCAGTTACATTTTAACCCTTATTTTACCTGTTAAATTGACTGAGAACACATTCTCATTTACAGCAACGACCTGGGGAATAGTTACAGGGGAGAGGAGGGGGGATGAATGAGCCAATTGGAAGATGGGGAAGATTAGGTGGCCATGATGGTATGAGGGCCAGATTAGGAATTTAGCCAGGACACCAGGGTTAACACCCCTACTCTTACGATAAGTGCCATGGGATCTTTTAGTGATCACAGAGAGTCAGGAAACCCGTTTAACGTCCCATCCGAAAGACGGCACCCTACACAGGGCAATGTCCCCAATCACTACCCTGGGGCATTGGGATATTTTTTTAGACCAGAGGAAAGAGTGCCTCTTACTGGCCTTCCAACACCACTTCCAGCAGCATCAGGTCTCCCATCCAGGGCCCGACCAGGACAAACACTGCTTAGTTTGAGTGGCAAGCCAGCAGTGGGATGCAGGGTGGTATGCTAGTACAGTATGCTGCTGATTACATGTAACGGATTACATGTAATCAGTTACTCCACAATCCTGGTAAGAGGGGTTGTGGCACATACTGTACAACTGGGCTTCTATTGGTTTGCAAAGCCAATAGTTATCTACATAATATCACACAACATTACCAGATATCAACAAGCCAGGTGATTTCCAACATAAATAGTACCTGCAGTCCAAAAACCATTAATGCGAGATGACACGATAAGAGTACAATGTGCCTGTGACTGTGCCAGAATGTCAGCTTCTAAACAATGTGATGTTGACAAGAAATGATGGGAACACCCACCATCAGCGCTCTAAAGTACCTGACAAATATCACTGAATGGCTTGAGCCGATAAACTAGGCATGGAATCACAGCACAATTAATGCCTACAAACCTGACAAGAGACATAGAAAGTATCTTTTAGGAAAAAAATAGATACCTCAGTTTGAAGAACTCAGAATTTAACCAAACCACAGACCACAGCATGTACAAGGGTAAAGACCATGTCATTTTCATGAACCACAGAATAATCAAATTACTGCACATCCTTAAAACAGAAGTTTAGACACAAACATCTAATTATAAAAGAGGGGGACTTCATGTAACCCAAATAAGCAGTTCACCAGAGCACTCACCATTGACCCTGAAACCAATCACTAAATACAGTTTTTCATAGTCATTCTAATCAGGCAATTGGGTAAAATCTTCAATCTTAGTTAGCTCATGTATTTACATGACTTACATGGCTGTCAGGTAAATACGGGATTAGAATTACAAATCATAGTAGTGTGTGGTGCACCAGCAGCATCAGAAGGATGACCCTTCATACCTGTCCACTTCAGGTCTCAGGCTCTTCTCCCTCTCCAGCATGGCCACGATCAGCTTGCCCCATTCCTTCTCCACATCATTGGGGTGAAACCCCTGAGGCAGCTGGATACGACCAAACTCCATCCACACCTGTCCCCCAACACATACACATCAACATCTTAGTGAAGTTCATTGTAGTTTGCTGGTTTGGAAAGAGCTGACAGGCTCTAAAGAACAAGTGAGCGTACGTCGCGGTAGCATACCTCCAGCATTTTGTAAAGATGCTTGATTTTGCTCTTCTCGGTTTCTTTCAGCGGGATTTCATTCTCTTTAAACTGCAAGTACTGTGTATAAAGTGCCTGTAAAAACAGATATATACATAAATACATAAAAACATTAGTTCAGTGCAAACATAGCCACATATCAGAGAAATATTGAATCAGTAGAATCAGTACATTTTGTCTATGCTATTATACATGCATCTAGTATCTGTGTATACTCACACTAGTCTGCTTTGAAATGACTGTACCACACAGTTGTATTGCATGTTGTATTAGCAGCTATGGACTATTTGAAGTCAACAGAGATGCTCTCTGACACCTGTCAATATAGCTCGCTTTAATATTCCATTTCATTAACATGACGCTACTTATGGGGCCATATGAAGCCTCAGAGAGCTTGGGCTCTTAGCCTCAGGCTTTCAGGGCCAAGCTCTATAAACTGATATCCAGCTTACTGAAAACCAACTAGACAAACACTCCAGATATTGGAGGCTTATTGGAGGTTAATTCTTGATCAAATTATGGATCTTTCTACCATTCAATATAGCAGAAAATGTGTTCATTCAAGCTGCATTTGATCTGTAATCACGTTTCCTTTGTGCTTTACCTTTAGTTCCACTGGGTTGTTAGGGAACGCTCTGTCTGACATCAATCCCACGTTGTGTTTGATCCACTGGATCAGGTAATTCACCATGTTCTGGTACTCTACCCATTTGATATCAACATCCTGTTAAGAAAAAAATATCAGTTTTAATCAATACATTGGCTCATGTAGGGATGTGTGCATTTTCCAAATGGACCAAGTTCTTGGGGTAGAGCGTATTTTGAGCGTATTTCAAGTCGTTCAAGCAGTACATCTATAGGGCAACTTGTCATAATATTTATTTGAACAGTTGGTGCTATACAAACTAAACTACAAAAATAAGTAGTTAAGACTCTTTGCTGTGGTTATTAGTGTACACACATCTCAGCATTCTTCCATAGCCTTTAAAACAACATTTCCACAATTTTCTCAGAGGGCTTTCAGCAGC
Organism: Salmo trutta; assembly: GCF_901001165.1. Classification (NCBI taxonomy): domain Eukaryota; kingdom Metazoa; phylum Chordata; class Actinopteri; order Salmoniformes; family Salmonidae; genus Salmo; species Salmo trutta. Next base: position 48,615,208 of record NC_042974.1, on the reverse strand, counting down.
TAAATACTCCCTTTTAGCATCCTGCTCAGACTTACAGTATTTGCCTCAACAAAGCCAGATTGAAAAAAATGCCTTCCATTAGACATATGAGTGAGGCAAAGGAATGCATATTTGCATATAACCTCTGTGCCCAATCCCAGCCAAGAATCAAGTTTCGAATCAAAGTCGAGATCCAAGTGAAAAATACAGTTAAGAAAGTATGCCAAAGGTAAGGAAAAAATACTTGTCACTGATGTGAATTCAAAGGATCTGTGTGAAATATACAGTTGAAGTCGGAAGTTTACATACACCTTAGCCAAATACATTTAAACTCACAATTCCTGACATTTAATCCAAGTAAAAATTCCCTGTCTTAGGTCAGTTAGGATCACCACTTTATTTTAAGAATGTGAAATGTCAGAATAATAGTAGAGAGAATGATTTATTTCAGCTTTTATTTCTTTCATCACATTCCCAGTGGGTCAGAAGTTTACATACACTCAATTAGTATTTGGTAGCATTGCCTTTAAATTGTTTAACTTGGGTCAAACGTTTTGGGTAGCCTTCCACAAGCTTCCCACAATAATTTGGGTGAATTTTGGCCCATTCCTCCTGACAAAGCTGGTGTAACTGAGTCAGGTTTGTAGGCCTCCTTGCTCGTACACACTTTTTCAGTTCTGCCCACAAATTCTCTATAGGATTGAGGTCAGGGCTTTGTGATGGCCACACCAATACCTTGACTTTGTTGTCCTTAAGCCATTTTGCCACAACTTTGGAAGTATGCTTGGGGTCATTGTCCATTTGGAAGACCCATTTGGAAGACCCATTTGGGGCGGCAGGTAGCCTAGTGGCTAGAGTGTTGGAATAGTAACCAAAAGGTTGCTAGTTCGAATCCCCGAGCTGACAAGGTAAAAATCTGTCGTTCTGCTCCTGAACAAGGCAGTTAACCCACTGTTCCTAGGCCGTCATTGAAAACAAGAATTTTTTCTTATCTGACTTGCCTAGTTAAATAAAGGTAAATAAAATTTGCGACCAAGCTTTAACTTCCTGACTGATGTCTTGAGATGTTGCTTCAATATATCCACATCATTTTCCATCATCATGATGCTATCTATTTTGTGAAGTGCACCAGTCCCTCCTGCAGCAAAGCACCCCCACAACATGATGCTGCCACCCTGTGCTTCACGGTTGGGATGGTGTTCTCGGCTTGCAAGCCTCCCCCTTTTTCCTCCAAACATAACGATGGTCATTATGGCCAAACAGTTCTATTTTTGCTTCATCAGACCAGAGGACATTTCTACAAAAAGTATGATCTTTGTCCCCATGTGCAGTTGCAAACCGTAGTCTGGATTTTTATGCCAGTTTTGGAGCAGTGGCTTCTTCCTTGCTGAGCAGCCTTTCAGGTTATGTCGATGTGGGACTCGTTTTACTGTGGATATAGATACTTTTGTACCTGTTTCCTCCAGCATCTTCACAAGGTCCTTTGCTGTTGTTCTGGGGTTGATTTGCACTTTTCGCACCAAAGTACGTTCATCTCTAGGAGACAGAACGTGTCTCCTTCCTGAGCGGTATGACTGCTGCGTGGTCCCATGGTGTTTATACTTGCGTACTATTGTTTGTACAGATGAACGTGGTACTTTCAGGTATTTGGAAATTGCTCCCAAGGATGAACCAGACTTATGGAGGTCTACAATTATTTTTCTGAGGTCTTGGCTGATTTCTTTTGATTTTCTCATGATGTCAAGCAAAGAGGCACTGAGTTTGAAGGTAAGCCTTGAAATACATCCACAGGTACACCGCCAATTGACTCAAATGATGTCAATTAGCCTATCAGAAGCTTCTAAAGCCATGACATCATTTTCTGGAGCTGTTTAAAGGCCCAGTCAACTTAGTGTATGTAAATGTCTGACCGACTGAAATTGTGATACAGTGAATTATAAGTGAAATAATCTGTCTGTAAACAATTTTTGGAAAAATTCCTTGTGTCATGCACAAAGTAGATATCCTAACCAACTTGCCAAACTATAGTTTGTTAACAAGAAATTTGTGGAGTGGTTGAAAAACAAGTTTTAATGACTCCAACCTAAGTGTATGTAAACTTCCGACTTCAACTGTACATGCAGTGATTGATTTAAAATGGTGATAATCACATTCATAAAAACACATTTTACTGTGTTCGATTTCAAGAGGAAAGTACACTGCAGTCAAAGAAGCTTAAAAAGGTATAAGTCAACCCATGCTGTTAATAGGAATATGCTGCTTTGTATTGAGGTGAATTTTGCTTTCATTATATTGTTTTTTTTAAAATACAAAACTATTTTCTTAATTATAATTGCATAGGAGATTTAAGTGTGCTGTACAAGAATCTGTTCATCATGTACGTACATTTGCATTGATACCGTCAACACCATCAGGTACTTTAGGGAAGACATCATACAGTGTGGAGACGTATGTGATGACCGACTTCTCATCAGGAGACTGCACATCCACGTCTGGTGAGAAAAGGTGAAATTAAATCAAATACACAACACGGTCATCATAAGGTACTGTAAATGATACCAGAAATTATTTCAAATCAGACAGCAATACTCTGGGCTATTTGAATCCTATTTATCCCATATGCTTGTTATGTCGTTTTCATTTTGTAAAGCATCTAATAAAACAAATAGCAGCTAGTATAACTGTAGGATCTTAATTTGAGGCTGTTTGCTACAGCAGGAAAATAATCCTGCAGCAACCTGAAATGTCAAATAATATGTGAATTACAATTAATGGGAATATTTTTAGAGGTTAATACATTTTTCATAAGGGAAAATAAACTCTGAAATTGGAAATTACAAAGTTTAGAAGCCTTTTTAAAGCTTAAATACACAACAAGTTACACATTTCCTGCACTGCAGGAAAGTTCTCCTGCAGCACGGTGATCAAGTGAAGATCCTGCATCTGTAAGTAAAGCTGTGTTTAGAAGTCATCTCCCCACTCGGGTAATAATGCATTGCATTTCTTCAAGCTGATTTACTCTAGCAAAGAGGTGTTAATGGCAAATGTTTACCTTCTGTGTCAAACAAACTGTTACGGACGAGCATGTGGATAAACTGAACAACTCACCCTCGGGGTCCAGTAGTCTGGCCACCCCAAGCCGTTCAGCCACACCAAAGGCCTGTTCTAAGTTTGACCGGCTAGTCTGAGCCGACACTCTGCCCATATCCACCAGATCAGGTCTGCAAAGGAAGAGAACATACTAATAGGAGCTCATCTGTTTTATGAAATGTTAATATGTGTCACGACTTCCATCGGTGCGACTACGGTGGAAAGTCCGGTCTCCACCGTGCGCATCCCCTCAGAATATGCCAATTTGGCTCTCGCCTTCTGTAAGAAGAGGGCGACTAAATTACCACTTCATCGACAGGGGGATTGTGTGATAAATCTACTGGTAGACACAGCACTTCCCAGGAGTCACGTGTGTCCTCTGTCACAGGAGGAGATGGCGGCTATGGAAACATGGGTCTCCGAATCCCTGGAGCAGGGATACATTCGGCCCTCCACTTCACCTGCCTCCTCGAGTTTATTTTTTGTGAAGAAGAAGGATGGGAGTCTGTGCCCGTGTATTGACTATCGAGGGATCAATCAGATCCCAGTGAGGTATAGCTACCCACTGCCTCTCATCGCCAGTGCGATCGGGTCAATGCACGGGACGCGCTTCTTCACAAAATTGGATCTCAGGAGTGCTTACAACCTGTTGCATATCCGGGAGTGGGACGAGTGGAAGACGGCATTTAGTACCACCTCTGGGCATTATGAGTACCTCGTCATGCCGTACGGGTTGATGACTGCTCCATCAGTCTTCCAGGCCTTTTTTGACGAGATTTTCCGGGACCTGCACGGGCAGGGTGTAGTGGTGTATATTGACGACATTCTGATATATTCCGCTACACTCGCCGAGCATGTGTCCCTGGTGCGCAGGGTGCTTGATTGACTGTTGGAGCATGACTGTACGTCAAGGCTGAGAAATGTCTGTTCTTCCAACAGTCCGTCTCCTTCCTAGGGTACCGCATTTCCACTTCAGGGGTGGAGAGGGAGAGTGACCGCATTTCAGCCGTGCGTAATTGGCCGACTCCCACCACGGTAAAGGAAGTGCAGTGGTTTCTAGGGTTTGCCAACTACTACCGGAGGTTTATCCGGGGTTTTGGTCAGGTAGCATCTCCCATTACCTCACTGCTGAAGGGAGGACCGGTGCGTCTGCAGTGGTCGGCTGAGGCGGACAGGGCTTTTGGTCACCTGAAGGCTCTGTTAACCTCGGCTCCCGTGCTGGCTCATCCGGATCCCTCTTTGGCGTTCAAAGTGGAGGTGGACGCGTCCGAGGCTCCGCCCCTGTGCTTTCTTTTCGAAGAAGTTCAGCCCGGCGGAGCAAAACTAGTGTCCAGCTGTACGTTCTGTACGTTCTGTCTGCTGTCCGCGACCGGTTGATCTATTGGGCCCACACGTCACCCTCCCCTGGTCACCCTGGCATCAGTCGGACGTTGCCTTAGTGGGAAGTACTGGTGGTCCACCTTGGCCAAGGAAGTGAGGGTTTATGTTTCCTCCTGCTCGGTGTGCGCCAGTGCAAGGCTCCCAGGCACCTGCCCAGAGGGAAGTTACAACTCCTACCCGTTCCACAACGGCCGTTGTCGCCATGTCAGTGGACTTCCTGATGAATCTTCCTCCCTCACAGGGCAACACCATGATCCTGGTCATTGTGGATCGGTTTTCTAAGTCCTGCCGTCTCCTCCCTTTGCCCGGTCTCCCAACGGCCCTACAGATTGTGGAGGCCCTGTTTACACACGTCTTCCGGCGTAACGGGGTGCCTGAGGACATAGTTTCTGATCGGGGTCCCCAGTTCACGTCCAGGGTCTGGAGGGCGTTCATGGAACATCTGGGGGTCTTGGTCAGCCTCACCTCAGGCTTTCACCCCGAAAGCAACGGGCAGGTGGAGAGAGTAAACCAGGATGTGGGTAGGTTTCTGCGGTCATATTGCCAGGACTGGCCGGGGGAGTGGGAGGTGTTCATCCCCTGGGCAGAGATGGCCCAAAACTCACTCCGCCACTCCTCCACCAACCTCTCTCCTTTCCAGTGCATACTGGGGTATCAGCCGATTCTGGCACCGTGGCATCAGAGCCAGATCGAAGCTCCTGCGGTGGACGAATGGTTTAAGCGCTCGGAGACCTGGGACGCCGCCCATGTGCACCTACAATGGGACGTGAGGCGGCAAAAGGCGAGCGCCGACCGCCACCGCAGCGAGGCCCCAGTGTTCGCACCAGGGGACCGGGTCTGACTCTTGACCCGAAACCTGACCCTCCGCCTGCCCTGCCGGAAGCTGGGCCCGCGTTTTATGGGGCCATTCAAAGTCCTGAAGAGACTTAACGAGGTATGCTACAGGTTACAGCTTCCCCCAGATTACCGTATAAATCTCGTTCCATGTGTCTCTCCTCAGGCCGGCGGTGGCTGGTCCACTCCAGGATTCTGAGGTGCGGGAGGTTCCTCCGCCCCCTCTGGAGATCGAGGGGGCCCCGGCGTATGCTGTTCGAGCCATTCTGGACTCGAGGCGTCGGGCGAGGGGCCTTCAGTACCTCGTGGAGTGGGAGGGGTACAGTCCGGAGGAGAGATGCTGGGTGCCGGTGGAGGACGTTTTGGACCCTTCATTGCTGCGGGAGTTCCACCGTCTCCATCCGGATCGCCCTGCGCCTCATCCTCCGGGTCGTCCCCAGGGTCGGTGTCGGCACGCTGCTGGAGCCACGCGTCAAGGGGGGGTACTATCACGACTTCCGCCGAAGTCAGTCCCTCTCCTTGTTCGGGCGGCGTCCGGCGGTCGACGTCACCGGCCTTCTAGCCACCGCCGATCCACTTTTCATTTTCCATTTGTTTTGTCTATGTCTTACACACCTGGTTTCACTCACCCAATTACCTGTTTATTATTTAACCCTCTGTTTCCCATGTTTGGTTGTGAGTGATTGTTGTATTGTGGTCCGTATTGTGGGCTTGGTAATTCTCTTGTATTTTGATGATTTTAAGTAAAGTTATTTTTATTTACTCATCTCTGCTGTCCTGCGCCTGACTCCTCTGCACCAGCTACACATAGATCCTTACAATATGTGATACTTTTGGAACTGGAAGAGCACAAGTGTAGTATTTTCGCAAATAATCATTTTGACTGGTTTGCATTGTTATGTTTTAGGTTATTTCAGCTATTTCATCACATACTATACTTCTTGAAATATGTTGGTATTAGTAAGGAACTTCTTATTGAAGAAAACATATTTGTTTGTAGAAAAGTTTTAGTGTGAGGAAAAAATAGCTAGCAATGTAAAATGAGCCTGTAATATAATGTAATATAATCCTGTAAATAGTAAGCTAACTACAGAGGAAATGCCTAGGGACGCAGTGCAGTCCCCGACTTTCCAGAGAAATAAACACGTGTTTGCTCAAGAGCCAAAGACAGTCAGGCCAGCCAAAAAGAGGTCAATGTTTAAGTTAAACAATTCCACATGACCCACACATACGTCAATAACTTGTGTTGAGTTATGTGTCCATTGAACTTGAGAAGGCTTGGACTGCAAATAGTGATGTGACATTGACCATAACAAACAAAAGGGAGGCGGGAGAAAGTAGAAATACCTTTCCATCTACTTCAGTCTAGTTCATGTCATTTTAGGTCAGTCCAACAAGGTAGAATATACAGGGTCTGAAATCCAATACTGTCTAACTGAAAATCCAACCACTAAGTGCTGCCTTATTGGATTGATGGGAAACAGAAAAGTCCAAGACTCAAAATGTGATGGTGAATCACAGACGTGACTCAGCAAAAGACACAAAAGTAAACAAAGGAGGAAGATAGTTATGTTCTTATGAACTGTAAATTGTTGTTGTTATACACTGGAAATATACTCACGAGGTGATATTCCAGTTAAACCCTGATGAAAGACTAATTACATTTTTTTTTATATATATATATCCCTAAAAAAGGATTCTAAAGCAAACAATAAGGCCACTGTGCTGGAATTTAAATTAAATATAGGGATTGGTGATACAGGGGTCTCTTTTTCAGATACAGGTTCCGTATATCAAGTGTTACCTGTATTTATGAATGATGGTGTTATCTGTATTTGTAAATGGTGTTACCTGTATTTGTAAATGGTGTTACCTGTATTTATGAATGATGGCATTGCCTGTATTTGTAAATGGTGTTACCTGTATTTATGAATGATGGCATTGCCTGTATTTGTAAATGGTGTTACATGTATTTGTGAATGATGGCATTGCCTGTATTTGTAAATGGTGTTACATATATTTGTGAATGATGGCATTGCCTGTATTTGTAAATGGTGTTACATATATTTGTGAATGATGCCATTGCCTGTATTTGTAAATGGTGTTACATATATTTGTGAATGATGGTGTTGCCTGTATTTGTAAATGGTGTTACCTGTATTTGTGAATGATGGCATTGAACAGCCTCCCGTCCCTCCAGGAGGTGGTGAAGTTGTTACAGCGTACGCCCACATAGCCCTCTGTCATCTGCTGGGACCACATCAGCAGCCGCTCCTTGGCTGTCATGTCCTCAGACTCCCCGCAAACATGGATCTCAGAGATCTGGAGAGGAACAACACAAACAAGTTATTATTAGGAACAACACAAACTAGTCATTACACCTACATTACCATCAGACACCTAAATTACCATCAAGCTTATGGGTGAGACAGACTATATCGGGGACAATAATGTATATCATAACTCATGGAAATACTTCAGATGTTAGGAACATATGTTTGAATTGGGAGCCTTTCTAGAGTCACAGACAGAATAACTAATAACAACATAAATGTGCTAAATTCATTATATTTTGTTGAATGAATACACACATGATAAATGTCTGCACCAAATTCATATAATTCCTTACTTGCTTCATACTGAACCACAGTGTCCCTATTGGACATCTCAAATTGGCAGCTGGATAATAAATAATCCATTTGTTGGCACAGGTTAAAGAGTGACGGTACGATGATCTTAAACCAAACACATTCCCTTGACGTTTCAACACAGTCGACATCAGGAAGCAATTCCATGTATCTATAGCTGGAGGAAAAACATGATCACCTCTGACCTTGACAACAGGAAGTGACCTTTGAACCTCTTCCTGCTGCGTTGTCATGCTTCATGTTTCGCTAGGCAATGCTGACCTAGCTACACTTTAACAATCGTTGAGTAAGCAAAATGATGGTAGGACTTTATTTGGAAAGTCCCAAATATATGGTTTGTAGATGTTCAGTATACTAACTAACTAACTGTCAACAAAATTCCAACTATCCATTAACCTTAGCCCTAAATCTGTCCCAAAACGGTGAGCAAGCAAAAATGGACATTGAAATTGGGGTTGAATGTGAGTAACATGACATATTGTAGCAGTCATGTTCAGTTGATTTGGGGGCATACTAAAAAGATGATGCTATGTGCTGCCAGATTGACCACTAATTTGTGTAAAAATTGCTCAAATGACCCCAAGGTTGTTGCACTTTCCTATACTTGGAATTACGTCATGGAAAATAGTGGTCTTGTCATGATAAGCTGCTTCCTTTGGTATTTTACCTTTAGAATCCGAAAGCTGGGAAATCTAGAAGCAAAACACAGACACTGATATAACCTGTGTCTTAGAAGTAAGGAGGGGGTGAGTTATATGGACCTGGGCAATCAAAACATCAACATTTCAAGGAGAATCAAAGAGAACAAATAACCTTTCCAAATACCAGCTGTTTATCACTGAGGTATACAACATTTTAAAGATCAAAAAACAGTTTAGAATCTGGTTTGGCATAATGGGTAGAACCTTAGTAGCCAAGCTCGAGGAGAGGTGAGGCTCACAAGAAACACTGCTGAGTGAAATATCTTGTGAGGAGAATCATACCAGTGAAACAAGTTAATTAACTACTCAGCGCTTTGTAATTATCTCTGTGTCCATGTGTTGTGGCTTTGTAGGCTGTAAATTACAGCTCCACATCACAGCATGTGATGATGCCAGTTATGTTGTTGTTTCACTCAAAGAGAATCTTAGACTATGTCATAGTATAATAATAGTTGTCTTCTGATTGGTTTTAGAGAGCAAATGGCGGTTAGCAGTCTGCCAGTACAGCATACGGAAAGATTGTGCCGTGAGGTTCAATCACACATCAACACAAACACTGTCTCCATGCAACACCACTGCAATAGAACAACACTTCATAGAAGAATGAAAACATACGAAAGCAAAGATCATGTTTGCTATTTCAGAAAACAGTGCATCTGTATCATGTAAGAGGAACCAAACCAAGCCACCAGTTGTACAGTATTACAGAGTTACAGTAGCAAGCTACTGATACAGTAGCACATTACATTTTGGTCCACACATGTTGGCTGGCTATAAATAGCCTGCACTTGGTTTACCTCTTGTTGGGCGGATGTACACTTGGCAGATGCTTGGAGAGGCTCCAGATAATCTGGAGAGCGGGACCCTCCATCAGAGCAGCTGTGAAACCTCCTCCTCCTCTTCCTGTGCACTTGAGTGCTCCAGATGATTTTGGGGAGCCCTTCTAGGTTGTGATCTCTGCCTCCTCTCAGGGTCCGGAGCATATGCTCCACAGCTCCGAATGTCACCGCCCGCCTCAGCTGCTTATGTAGCAGCTTCTTTTCCAGCAGACCATCCTTAGGAGTGATACTCCTGGAGGTCTTGGTGATGCCATGGAGCTTTTCCTCTCTGTCTGTCTGGTGTGCAGGAATCCGTCCAGATCGTAATGCTAACTTCTTCCCAAGAGGAACTTTGGGGACCTCCCCAACATACACCCCTTTGCTGATACTTCCCAGCCTAGGTCTGGGTGTCTCCCCTTCCGGTGCACCAGCCTGGCTCTCCCTGATGCTCCTGTCTACTCCATGCTGGTGCTCTACCTTTCTGGGTATATCCTCCTCACTCTGGACACTCTCTCCTCCTCGGCTCCGGAGGGATTCCGGACGCTGAAACTCCCCCGATTTCCTCTTCTTCTTCCTCTGGAAGTAGCGCCGGCCGCGGAGCTCTTTGGACTCGAGGCTGAGCGGAGCTTTGGTGGGGTCCACATAGCATTCCTCCTTGGGGCCCCGTACACAGCCACACACATTGCCCATGACTGTCAGTCCTAAGTTCCCTTTCTATAAACAGCGTTACGTTCCTTCTAATTTCACGTTGGGATTCCGTGAGTGAACTTAACTTGATCCAGAGCTCTGTTATTCCACAAAGAGGCAGCCATAGTTTTCCTCCAAGGGGGCGGAGAAAAAGCTACGGCAGGCAGCCCGGCAGCAGACACAAACACCCCTCCCCTCCACACAGTGCTGGGTTAGCTGGAGAGAGAAAGTCTGTCTGTCTCCCAGAAGAAGCTAAAATGTCCCAGGCACTTCCTTCTGTCACTCCTTTCTTCTGTGACTGCTCTCCTCTCCTCTCAACTCTGCTCTGCTCTCAGGAATCGTCTCTCAGTCTCTGACCTTTGAAACGTTTCCTTGGCCCGGCTAATTCAACAACACCATAAATGCACTGCAGGCGAGGCAGACGCACAGCCACGTCCTACACGTTTCTACCTCACAGCTCAAAGAAAGAGAAACAGCCCTGGTCCCTGTTTTGGTCTGTCCTCCTGTGATGTCCTCCTCATCTGAAGTGTAAACACGGGCACCTCCAGACCCCCTTCGGGTGTTAAGTTTCCCCAAATGTGCCTGTCTGTAACGAGGCTGCCTGTTTGAGGAGAGGGGAGGGAGCGAGGTGCGGCAGCGGGACAGGATCAGATGGCTGACGGTTTTCTGCTCTGCCGGCTGATGACCCCTGATTACACCGTATGGGAAAACTTTGCTCAGAAAGTTGGCCTAACCTGATAGGCCGAACCAAGCAGAGAGAATCCCTGCCTATCATAGGGGCTTTAAAAATAACAGGGCAGCATGTGTCAACAAAAGCAGCCGATGCAAATCCTGCTAGGCTAACAAAGCACTTTCACTTTGCCTATTAATCAGACTGTTTACAATCGCAAAGCCAGAGGTGGGGCTTGAGTCCAATGGTTTAAACAAACACTATTATCCAATCGGACCATTGCAATCCCATTTCAAATGGGGGCAAATACAGTATACACTTTGCACAGGAAGTGACTCATGTATATGACCTATGGAACAAACATAATGATTTGATTATATGTCATTATATATGTGACATATGTAGCAAGTACGGTCCATGAAAGGCATATAAAGCTTGTGTTTTTTTTTAATATTCAACAAAATGTTCCGAACAACCACAAGTGAGTTGACAAATTGAGTGAAATTGGCAAGGCCTCAGGATGTGTGTTGATTGAAATAGTATAAATCATTTCTTTGCATAGCCCAACTAAAAATAACTGTCCCACCAGGCTCTGGCTCTATTCTGATGGCAGTGACATTTCCCCTGAAGGTTACAGTCTGCTAGGCCCTGCAGTTTACATACTGTATACCTGGCTGGCTGCAGTACATACACAATACACAGTATACTTAGCACAAAAGCAAAACTACTTGATCAACCACAACACATGAGCAGCCTATTTTTACTTTCATAGAAATCTACTTACTATGTAAATGTTCATATTCATTCATGTGGTGTTTCAATAATATCAGAGTTTTGAAAAACTATAATTTGTCATTCATAGCAAACCAATGTGGAAAATGTAATTACAGTCTTTCAGCATCGAATAAAGTCTTAAAATATAGGCCTATATTTTGCTGACTTATCTTAGCCTTTTTTTGCAAAGTCATCATACTTTATCCTTTCTTCCTTTTTATCCACCTGTCTAACAGGATGTTAGTGCTCCCTGCAAATAGCTCTGTCTTCAATCTTTTGTTTGATCTGCCAATGACAAAGGCCAGAGAGGGGTGGAAGGATGGAAGGAGGGAAGAGAGAGAGACGTGTACATTATATTGAGATGGAAGACTCTATCCTGTCACATTCACCTGTATTATCTACCCTGGTGAAACAAGTCAAAGCCTCCACATTTGTTTTCGTGTGCCTCTCCGAACCTCAGTTTATTGAGACATCTAACAGGACCTTGACCGTAACCCTTGGAGACCTTGACTGTCAGTCAGACGACACTGCAGAGACCAAAGAGCTACAGTATGGAGCATCGTCATGGCAGTGTATTCAGGTTTCCCTGCAGTTATTCACATAAAAGGAAGACAATGCACCAGTCTTCTCAATGCCTTGTCCCAAGGGGGATATGCAATATGTGTCCCATTGTAGGGAATACCAGAGGGACTTCAATGTATTCAGTATGTAAACGCACCTAGGAGACGGCTTTGTAAACCAATTGTCAACCAGAGGTAATAGTCTGAAACACTTCTGTATAACTTCAATCTCTACAGTTTATAGCTTCAGTTCCTATCAAACCATAGCAAGTGACGGATGAATAACACATTCTCAGAAGACATTCTTAAAAGAAAAAATATCAGAGAAGTAATACAATGTCATTGGATG